>NC_136513.1:56201428-56238928 GCF_053919585.1 Euprymna scolopes
TGTACAATTCAATAAAATAAATAAGTCGATTAAAAACGATCGTTAAAATATACCCAAAGCGCTTTTCGTTCAGACTAATATTTTCAAGGGTCATAAGTCTGAAAATTATTATATTATTATTTTTTAGAATATTTGGTAGTGGTATGGAATAAGAGCGGAGAGGAGGTTAAGAAAAAAAAAACAACTGACTACCCAAATATACCCTTGAAAATGTTAGTCTAAACGAAAAGCGCTTTGGGTATATTTTAACGATCGTTTTTAATCGACTTATTTATTTTATTGAATTGTACATATAACTTGTCCCATTATATATTTTCTTTCTTTTCCTCACCCCGTTTTCCATTTTTTTAGTTGATTGAATTTACGCGATGGTTCACTTCTTTATAATTATTCTAAAATTTTGCCAATCGAATAAAGATATATATATATATATATATATATATATATATATATATTAAATAAAATGATTCATAATTTTTAATTAATAATCAGTTTAAAAAACTGATTATTAATTTTTAATTCAAAATTATCAATCGTTTTACTCAATATAAAAATAGCTCTAGGATATCTATACCTATCGAGCTTATATATCTACAGTACAATGAGCACTGTTTTCTTTTTAAAGTTTAAATACATTTACATTAAAATAAACTCTGCTCTTTAGACTCCAGGTCTAATTCCCTATATATATATATATATATATATATATATATATATATATATATATATATATATATATATATATATATATAATTATATTTTACATGTTATATATTTTTACTTGTGTCAGGTGGGCAGGTGTCATATTTGTGATACATCATTGAACGCACGCCGTAAAACCGTTTTAATGTCATTTAATGTTTTTTATAACAGCGATAAATCGTTACACGATGATCAGCCATATTTAGTTCTACATTCAGAATGATCAGATAGATGGAACTAGGGTAAAATGGAGAATTTCTTTTCGAACGCCTTTGCAACGGCAAATGTTTTTGTTTATATTTGCTTTCTTTTTTATCATTTTAATGGAAAGTGAAGCCAATCAAATGCATGTGCTTTACATGCGTTACGAAATGTATTTAAGTTTATGTAAAAATAAATACATATTGATCGCAAAAAGTTGAACTCTTGCATCTCCAGTTAAAATGCTCCTTAACCCTTTATGACATAGTTGAACTAATTCGTTCAGCCGCAAATAAATAAATATAACGGCATAAGTAAAGTGTGAATTGTTGCAAACACGCCTTTTACATATTAGTTCAGTATCGGGTAGATGGCAGATAGCTCCAGATTGAAACTGTCACCTGTAAACATTCAGTGTACCGTCAATTGTCGTAGAGAGTTGGGGATTTCGTTTGCTCTCATAAACATACTTTTTTTCCAAGAACCATATATAATTACAATAGAAAACTGCTAGCATGAAAAGAAACTTAAACATGGAAAATAAACGGCAAGATATTCTAGGAAAAAATATAATGAATTTATAATTTAAAATATTGCACAATTAAGAATTGATTATACAATATTATAAATTGAATTTTAAAAAAATGTTAATGCTGCAATATTTTTCCTTTTCTTTTCTAGTTTTATTTATTCCATGTTTAAGCTTAACTATATTACTTTTCATGCTAGTATTTTTCTATGTTCTTTATTTCATTTCAGTCTCTTTTTTTTGCCCCCATAAATACATATGTAAAAACAATGTACGAAATCCCCCAATTATCTCCCTTTCATACTTTCTATAGTGGAGTCGGTAAATGAAAATATGAAAACACGACGAATGGTGAAAATACGAAGAACATTTATATCCAGAACAGGGTTAGTGATACAGGAAGATTAGTAAGTCCGTTGGGAGTCGTCTCTATACGACATCCGCATAGCTATCATTGAGTGGTTTATACTTGCTGCTTATATGACTAATGGATAAGTCCATCTCAATGATTATAAGGGTCTTTATGTCCCCACAACACCCCCTCCCACGCTTTTTTTGTTCCGGGGAAAAACGTTAATATTTTTTCCTTTTTGGATCGATGATAAGGGGTTCAGTAACCTTTCTCTTCCTTGTCGATCGGTGCTTTTCTAAGTTTGCTTGAGGAGGCTCAATACCGAACATATCATATAACGTATCGCTAGCTTCTTCCTCCCCTTGAGGTGTGTCTTTGCCATCGTTACGACGACGTCTAATTTGATTTATGTGTCTCTTGTGAGTGGTGGTAGGGACTAGAACGATGTAGGTTGTGTTTCCAATTCTTTTGTCAATTGTTCTCTGTTCCCAAAACGATGTATGGTTTCCGTATGATTCAAAGAAAACTTTTTCTCCTGGGTTATACTTTATTGTGTGAATTTGCTTGTTTTGGCAGTAATTTTTCTAATACAGGTCGTATTTTTCGTGCAAACATGGTCTCTGCAGGAGACGTTGCTTCAGGGGTATTCGGGTTCGGTGTGATCCTGTAAACCTGTAAAAACTGTTGTAAGACCTTATCCGAAGGTGCTCTTGAAGCTTTCTACGAAACATTCTGCCTGTCCATTTGATCTTCGATGATACGGGGGTTTAGTAATGCGTTTTATTTGAAAACTGTCGCAGAATTCCTTAAAATCAGTTGATGTGAACTGTGCCCCGTTGTCGCTGACTAAGCAATGGCCAACGCCAAATCAGGCAAAAACTTCATGGAGGAACGGGATAGTGACCCCTGTAGTGGGTCTCTTGCAACTGAGTACTTCTGGCAATTTGGAATAGCTATCTACTACAATCAAGTAGTAGCATCCTCCACTGGTCCTGCGAAATCTACGTGGATTCTCGACCAAGGTTCTTCTGTTTTGGGCCATGTTTTGTAGGTGATTGGTGGTGCTTTAGCTGCTAGAGAACAACCCTTGCAATAATCCACCAAATCGGAGATGTCTAAATTCATATTTGGGCAGTATACATAATATCGCATAAGGCTTTTCATCCTATTATTCCCTGGATGTCCTACCTGAAAATCTCTTAGTATTTGTTTCTGTAAAGTCTAGGGTATAACCACCCTTTCACTATATACTACTACGTTGTCACATAAGAAGATGTGGAGCAAATGGATTCGTCTTCTTGGGCTTCGCATTTTATTTCCTGTATGGTAACTGGTAGTTCTTTAATCACGTTAAACATCAGATTCTTGGTATCGCTGTCGTTTTTTGAGGAACCATCAAAGTGTCTTGTAGTGGTTCGCTTTGACTTGGAATTAGCCTTGACAATCCGTCACCATGATCAATTTTTTGTGAGGATAGGAATTCTAACTTAAAGTTATAGTTAAGTAAGATCGTACCCCATCTCAGCAATATGTTTTCTGTATATACAGGTAGTCCTTTCTTTGATCCGAAGATAATTAGGAGCGGTTTATGGTGCGTTTGCAAATTAAAAAAATCTTCCATGCAAATAACGATGGTACTTTGTTACTTCGAATATTATTACGAAAGCTTCCTTCTCGATTTGCGAGTAATGTTTTTCCGAAGGTAATAACGTGCTTGACGCATGTACCACTGGTTTCTTGCTTCCATCCGGCATTTTGTGTAGTATGCAAGCGCCTATGCCATGAGAGCTTGTGTCGATGGCAACTATGATATCTAATTCTGGAATTGTAATGTGTAAGAGATAGGTCGGACGTCAGTGAAATTTTTATTTTGTTGAATACCTCCTGGCATTCAGATGTCCATTTTCAAATACTGTCTTTCTTCGAAAGTTTGTTAAGTAGGGCCCAAAGATTATGCATGTTGGGAATAAATGACTGGTAATAGTTGGCCAGTCCTAGAAAACTTTGTAGTTCGGCGAAGTTCCCGGGAGTTGGCATGTTCTTTATTGCAGTTGTCCTTTCAGGATCTGCTCTCCTTCCTTCTTTGTTAATTATGTATTCTAGGTATTTTATTTCGTCCATGAAAAATTCGCACTTTCCTTCCTTAACTTTTAAACCGAAACCCTGTATCCGTGAAAATACTTTTAGTATGTGCTCTCTATGTTGTTCCTTGGATTTGCTGATAATAATTATATCGTCCAAGTATGCAGTTGCGAAATCGAGTCCGTCTAGCATAGTATCCATTAGTCCTAAAAAAAATCGCCCGAGCGACCTTTACTCCAAATGCTAGTCTCTCAAATTTGTATAAACCCTTGTGGGTGTTTATGAAAAGAAGCTTTGAGCTATTTTCCCCAACTGGAATCTGAAGATAAGCCTCACTGAGATCGATCTTAGAGAAGATCTTACCTCCGTTCAGTTTTGCGAAAATTTCCTCGGGACTAGGCAGTGGATAATGGTAGTCTTTCAAGACGGCTTTTAGCCCAGTCGAAAAGTCAGCGCAAATGCAAACGCAAATTTCATACCCTCGAAAAAGTTTCAGCAAAAACCTAACATCCAGCCATGGTTCTCTCCAGAATGTGCTGCTGCCATTGCGCACAGAAATCACTTTTTCCACTGTTTCCAATGTAATAGATGTATGAAAACTAAAGCCGCTTTCAGGACTGCTAGCAACCATTGTAAGAAAGTAATAAAGAATGTAAGAGAGTTGTATGCTCAATCTGTTAAGTCCAAAGTAGCTGAGCAGCGGCTTGGTTCCCACCAGTTTTGGCAAATAGCAAACAGAATCATGAACAGAAGCGTGTGCTCCATCCCAACTATTATCAATGGACCTGAGGTAATCTCGTCAGCATCAGACAAAGCCAAACTCTTTGTCAAGAACTTCGCAGCTAATTCTACCCTTTGCGATCAAGGCTGCCAACCCCCAATATTTCCTCCTGTATCAGAAAACACGCTATGTGATATACGTATATCTGTACGTGATGTTGCCAAGCTAATCAAAAACCTGGATTCGAGTAAAGCAACTGGCCCTGACGGTATTCCAATTATAGTACTCAAAAAACTTCAACCTGAACTAGCGCCCATACTTACAAAACTGTTTAAACGTTGTCTTAAGAAGAATAGTTTCCCATCTCCCTGGAAAATCTCATCAGTATGGCCTGTATTTAAGAATTCAGGTGATCACTCATCCACCCTCTCAGTACAGGCCAATAAGTCTCCTGTGCGTCATAAGTAAGTTGCTGGAATATGTGTTAAATACAGAAGTAATCTACCATCTCAACAAAAATAACCTTCTTAGTGACACTCAATATGGTTTCCGTTCTGCTAGATCTACAGCAGATGTGCTTACAGTTATATCTCATAGGATCAGCAAATCTCTCGACGGAAGCAACCTTTCTAGGGCAATTGCTCTTGACATATCTAAGGCCTGTGATAGGGTATGGCATAAAGGTTTACTTCATAAGATCTCTAGCTATGGTATTGCTGGAAATGTCTTCTCAATTATTAAATCATTTCTTTCTGATAGATTCATAAGAGTAGTAGTTGAGGGGCAAAAATCTGAAGCTCACAGTATTAATGCCGGTGTCCCTCAGGGGTCCATCCTGGGCCAAACTCTTTTCCTGATCTACATAAATGATCTTCCAAATCACATCCTTACATCATTTGTAGACATCTATGCTGACGACACTACCATTTATGGTAGCACATCTAAGACAGTAAACGACCAAGTTCTCACCAATTCTCTCTCCTCTGATCTTGAGCACGTGGTACAATGGGGTAAAGAATGGCTGGTTACTTTTAATGCATCTAAAACCAAGCTTCTCTCTTTACATCATCAACATTCTGATCCACATCTGACATCAATTGAAATGAATGGCTCTCGTCTTCAGGAGGCCTCAAGTTTTGACAAACTTCTTGGCTTGACCATTACTCCTGATCTTAAATGGAACACGTACATCAAATCTGTTGCCAAGGCCGCTGAAAAAATTGTGGGATCTTTCTATCGATCCAGTAGATATCTCACTGCTGATGCTATTCTCTATCTATATAAGAGCCAGGTACGTCCAAGGATGGAATACTGTTGTCACATCTGGGCAGGAGCTGCTAGAAAGGACTTGGCCTGCCTTGATAGAGTTCAAAATAGACTTCGTAGCCTCGTAGGAGATGTCCTTTTCTCTTCCTTGCAACCTTTATCTCACAGAAGAGATGTTGCGAGTTTGCCTCTGATGTATCGTTATTTTCATGGAAAGTGTTCGAATGAGCTTCAATCTATGGTCCCCCCTCGCCAAACTTTCACAAGAAACACTCGTCTAGCTGTAAACACTATCAATAATTCCCCCCACTCTTTATCTGTGCCTAAACCTAAACGTAGATTCCATGAACAAAGCTTTTTTCTTAGAACTGCAAGCCTGTGGAATTGTCTTCCGTTTTCCTGCTTTCCGGCTGACTACAATATGGTTGTCTTCAAGTCTAACGTAAATAAGTTCTTGATGAGCTGTTCCATATAAGTTATCAATTTTACCAAATTTTCATTACTAATGATTACTATAATGTCCAATTTCTACTGTACACTCTTTAACCCTTATCCTTGAGTGGCCTCTTGGCCTTGATAATGTGGTGATGCCTATGTAAAAAAAAAATTCGAATTTCCTTCGATTTCTTTTTGACGTACACGGAAGGAGCTGCCCATTGGCTGAATTCCACTTTTGATAAGATGCCGGTCTTGACTAGTCTATCAAGTTAATCATTAATTTTCTCTAGCGGAGCGAATGGTACGTTCCTTTTTTTTCCTAAAAACTGGTTCTACATTGGGGTTTAGTTCAAATTTGGCTGTTGCTTTCATACATTTACCCAAGCCCGCTGAAATAATTCAGGAAAAGCTTTTTTAGATCCACTTTAAGTTCTTGCTTTTCTGTAGAAAACGATTCTACTTTTTGAGTCCTTCTTGATATTAATAATTCTTATGAAATTTTCCGTCAACTTTTGTACAGTTAAGCCTGGTTCACTTTCCAGTTTTGACAAAACCCTTCGACGGATCTCAGCGTCTCTTGTCGAAGTTAACCCCTGGACGAATATGAAATCATCGGCACTCAATTCTGACAATTTAAAATCGTCACAGCATTTGTTAACAATCGAGGCGAAAGTCAAGTAGTCCACATCGTCTTTTTTCGTAAGGTTCAAGCATGTCCACCGTCTATTGAACATCGATGTTTTCAAACTAAATAGTTCAGTTAGTCATTTAACGGTTTCCGTAAACGTCAGATAGCTAGTCTTTTGTGGCAAGATATAGTCGAAGAATTTGTCGTGTTCCGTAGCCCCAAATTTGCTGAGTAACAAACGGACTTTTTTATGTTTCAAATGTTTGATTTTCAGGACAGTAGCTGAAATTATTTATTGTACTTAGTATCGCACTCTGGGAAAACGCTGTATCGCTCTCTGTAGCTTGATTCTTATTCATTAAAACCAAGAGTATTGCTTCAGTTCTCTTCTTCTGCTCTGTTTGCAATGCAAAAAGTTCGTCATCAGCTCTCTTTTGCATTTAGATAATTCTTCCTGCTGTAGTTTATCGTCAGCTCTTCTTTGCTGATCCATTTGAAATTCAATTAGACATGTTATCTATAGAAATTACTTTTTCCATAGCTAATAGATGTACTGAGATTAAAGCTGCTTTCAGGACTGCCAGCAACAACTGTAAAAGAGTAATAAAAATGCAAGAAAGCTATATGCTCAGTCCGTAAAATCCAAAGTAGCTGGGCAGCGGCTTCATTCCCACCAGTTTTGGCAAATAGCAAACAGGATCTTGAACAGAAGCGTGTGTTCTATCCCAACTATGAGCAATGGACCTGAGGTCATCTTGTCGGCATCAGACAAGGCCAGACTATTTGCCAAGAACTTTGCAGTTAACTCTACACTATGCGACAAAGGCCATCAACTCCCTGTATTTCCTTTTATAACAGACAACACGCTATGCAACATACAAATATGTGTGCGTGAAGTCGACAAGCTAATCAAGAACCTTGACGGCATTCCAGTTATAATGCTGAAAAAGCTTTAACCAGAACTTGCCCCCATACTTAAAAACTGTTTAAGCGTTACCTTAAGGAGAAGTGCTTCCTAACCCCCTAGAACACCTCATCAGTACGCCCTGTATTTAAGAATTCAGGTGAAAAGATCCCCCTATCAGTACAGACCAATAATCTCCTGTGTGTCATGAGTAAGTTGTTGGAATCCATATTAAATAAAGACGTAGTTAACCACCTCAACAGAAACAACCTTCTTAGTGACATGCAATATGGTTTCCGCTCTGCAAGATCTACAGCAGATGTGCTAACGGTTATATCTTATAGGATTAGTGAATAGAGGTTCACTAATCCTATAAGATATAACCGTTAGCACAAAGGCTTCTTTTCTAGGGCAATTGCTCTTGACATATCGAAAGCCTTCGATAAGGTATGACATAAGGGCCTACTTCACAAGGTTTCCAGCTACGGCATCACTGAAAATGTTTTCTGGAAATGGAATAAGTACATCAGGTCTGTTGCCAAGGAGGCTGGGGACATGGTGCGATCCTTCTACCGCTCCAAAAGATATCTCACTACTAATGCAATTCTCTATCTATATAAAAGCCAACTATATCCAAGGATTGAATACTGCTGCCACACCTGGGCAGAAGCTGCTAAAAACAGTCTATCCTGCCTTGACAGAGTACAAAATAGACTTCGTGGTTTAGTGAGGGGATGCCATTTTCTCTTCCCTGCAACCTCTCTCCCACAGAAGAGACATTGCGAGCCTATATTTGTTTTATCGTTATTTCCATGGCAAGTGCCAGTCTGAGCTTTAATCTTTCGTCCCCCCCCTCGCCAATCTTTCACGAAAAACACCCGTCTGGCTGAAACTACTGTCAATAATTTTCCCCATTCTTTATCTGTGCCTACATCCAAACGTAGTTTCCATGAGCAGAGCTTCTTTCTCAGAAGTGCGCGACTGTGGAACTCTCTTCCGTTTGCCTGTTTCCCACCTGACTACAACTTGGATGTCTTCAAGTCCAACATAAACAAATTCCTGACAAACCGCCCCCTTAAGTAAGACACTCTATCAAATCTCCAATACTAATGATTACTACAATACTATCTCATTGATTACTGTACACGCAATAACCCTTATCCCTGAGTGGCCTCCGGGCCTTTATAAGTGGTGACATACATGTAAAAAAAAAGAAGGTAACTTTACCGGGAAAGTATCTGGTTATAATAATAAAATTTTAACATAACAAAAACGAAAACCTTTAACAGTTTATGTCTGACAGAATGAGAACAATATACTTTTGTGGATTGAATAAACAGTTCAGTATGGAGTTTAGTTAAGGTCTCCAACTTCGAATACAAGTTTCAATGACTCCGAAAAACTAAATATGAAGAACGTTTCAATATTTGTTTTACTCTTTTTCACACTAAACAAGTCATATTGCCACTTGATCGTAATGTAACGAGGCACGTATGAGCACATGTGAAAATGTCAACAGCAGCCGCTGGCTAGCGAAGGTATTAGCAGCAGCAGTCTTTTGAGCACGTATACAAATTAGCAAGTGGTCGTAAAGTAGCAAAGTGCGTGCCAGGCAAGATGGATGCGTAAGATCGAAACGAGAAATGGATTTCTATGGCCAGCATGAAGTTGAAAGAAGAACCGTGTATCGGACGAATGGACGTGTGACCTCGTGGTGACGGCGAGAAACTTTAGGCAGACATACATACATACATACATACATACATTAAAGCAGACAGGTGTAATTAATATTATAGATATAATACAAATTGTTGTATGTCCAAATTGTTGAAAGTTTATATTTCCGATTCCGTTAAAATTTCATGGATTTATCGGTTTAGTTAGATAAATCAATATGGCGGTTATCAGGTTTAGCAATGAAACTGATATTTTAAAGCAAAATAGATTGCTAAAATATCAAAAATCAAAAAATATTATGGTATCTGATTGATAGTATTAATTCAAAAAAATGTACAAATAGCGTTTATCGCGTTTTGCAATCGAACCTTCATGTCTCTATATATGGGAATATATTTTATTTATTTATTTTAGTTTTATCTTTTTATGGATTAAAGAAACTTTCAAGAATATATATATATATATATATATATATATATACGCACACACACACACATATATATATATATGTATATATATATATAGGACTGCCCATTTATTCAGTGTTTCCTTTTTAAAATTAAATATGTTTTTAACTCTTTTTCAAAGTATTTTTTAACATGTTTTATTAACTAGTTGTTCTTATATATATATATATATATATATATATATATATATATATATATATATATATATATATATATATATAATTTGTTTATTATACAAACATTATTGGTTACATATGTGAGTACGTTTCAGTGGAACCCGAACTCATCATCAGACCAAAAAAGAATCGATATTGAAACAGGAGTCAAAATTACATTAATTTTTGTAAGTTATTAGGGTGTGATTTGTGTTCTTGAAGTAAGTGGGGTCGACACTTTGTGAATATGAGCAGTACGGGTTTGGGAGGGAGGTGTGTTTAAAGAAGGGAATAGATTGAAGGAAGACAGGGAAGTACGATTTCGCGTGATTAAGCTGTTCCATTGGGGATGTGCTCGCATTCTTTTAACTTGGCGATTGTTTATTGTTTTTGCTTTGATCAGAAGTTATATTATACTCTTATCGTTGCATATTTCCTATCTTAGGTTTTATGGTTGCTCTTTTTTCTTTTCTAGTGGTGACTTCATTTTCCTATTGAAAAGTTTGGTATATTTATTTATTCATTCATTTATTTTTTATTTTATTTATTTATTTTTATTATGTTCATCACTTTTTATCTGTTCTTTTATTCCTAGTTTTCACGTTCATTCTTTATTTATTTATTCATTCATTTATAAGATATATATCCATATGGTCAAATTAACAGTTAATTGAACAGATACATAGGATTATGTCTAAAAATTAAATAAATTGGTGCAATTATTATGGCAAAGATTTTAGATCTATATATAAACTTAATTTCGATGGTAGTCATTTTTTCATTTGGGTTGTTTATCCTGTCGCCAATCCTGGACTACGTATATATTTGATAGGTTTATATGCTTCATTTTGGGGATAGGTTCTTTAAACCATACACGTGCAGCAAGTGCAAAACAGAATATATTTATCTATATTCCAAAAGTTTTCTATTTAGAGATCTTAGTTATCGTTTGGGGTCAATTATGTTGTTTCTCTGCTAATGTAGCGTTGTTTTACGTTAATACTTCTTGTAGGAATATATATATATATATACATTTAATACTTCTTGCAGGTATATATTAACATTTAATACTTCTTGTAAGTATAAATTAACATTTGATACTTCTTTTAGGTATATATTAACATTTAATACTTCTTGTAGGTATATATTAACATTTAATACTTCTTGTAGGTATATATTAACATTTAATACTTCTTGTAGGTATATATTAACATTTGATACTTCTTTTAGGTATATATTAACATTTAATACTTCTTGTAGGTATATATTAACATTTAATACTTCTTGTAGGTATATATTAACATTTAATACTTCTTGTAGGTATATATTAACATTTAATACTTCTTGTAGGTATATATTAACATTTAATACTTCTTGTAGGTATATATTAACATTTAATACTTCTTGTAGGTATAAATTTAATACTTGTACGTATATATTAACATTTAATACTTCTTGTAGGTATATATTAACATTTCAATTACAAGCGTGCAAGATCCATAGATTATTTTAGTTAATCGCTTACGAGTGTTTCATTGTTAAGTATACAAAGTGTACTCACCATTATCCAATAAGTGGTAAATTGTCTTTCTGTTCGTATTAAATGGTGACGCTTGAGATCTTTTTTGACGTTCAACTTCAAGTCAGAGTAAATAATTAGAGTTGTGTCGATTTATAGTAAAGTATAGTTAATAATTTGTGGTTTATGGGGACTATTCTGCATCTTCTCATCTCTAACCTTGGTTAATTTATTAAGATATTGAGAATGCGGGGTTATGAATTGTAATGTTACTACTACGGAGAAATCGCTATTTGCTTTTTAAAACTTACTTCAAACATAGCCACTAAAGTTTTGCAGCTTTATATTCGATTCTACTTTTACATGTAATAATTTATCACAGTCCGTAAAAGTAATAACCTCATGTTTCTCCATTAAATACACACAATTTTTTAATCCTTAAACTGTGTATTGAACTTATAGTATTGTACTCAGTTCGCTGAGTTTTATAATAGAAATATTTAGTCAGATCGGCACAGTAGTTTCCGAGAAAACGTTTGAAACAAATGTGACTAATCCCTATTCATTCGTTTTACTCATGAACTCTGTATCGAATGGATACCATAAAACTTGGTTCGCTGCACCTTATTATGGCAAAGATCCATCCAAAATTTCAGTCAAATTAGCCTAGTTCTTTTCAAGAAAATGTGGAACAGACAGACAGATAAAACGAGAATATATATATATATATATATATATATATATAGATATGTAGATAGATAGATAGATAGATAGATAGATAGATAGATGTGTGCGTGTGGGGGATTTTTTAAACAATATTATAGTTATAAGCATCTCGAATTTTGGAGATCAAGGAACATATTTTAAACTTGGAAGATCGCCAATATTTTTTGACGCAAACAAATAAGCAAATATTATTTATAATTTTACTTAGAAAACATTAATCTATGAACATGTGCTGCGCGGTTCTATCGTCCGTCAGCGTCATGTGACTGTTCTAAGATTGTTATCGCTTTAATAGTTATGTCGATTTTTTGTTCATTTTTGTTAACGATAGTACAGTTATTAGTGGCTCCAACATGATATAATGAAATTCATTCATTAATTCATTCTATTCATTCGTTTAATTGGCAAAGAAGAAACTCACAAGCGATTGCCATACACAAGGATAAAAAGTCAGTGAGAATTTAGGGGTCTATGTACAAAAAGAAATTATATAGGGGGAAAAACGTGGAGGTCGGACAACCGTCTGTCCAAAGCTGCCTTGAACCTCCGTAGTATGGTCTGGTTTACGACCTCATCGAGTAGCTGGTTCCACGGAGACGCAACTCGAAATGAGAACGCTGTTTGTCAGGCAGAGTCGATTATTCAGGGTAGGGGATATATATATATATATATATATATATATATATATATATATATATATATATATATATATATATACAACCCCCTACACTTTTGAATTTAAGTTCAATATCCTTTTTTTTTTTTTTTTTTTTTTTGCTGCATCAATATCAAATTTTCCTTATTCTATGTCGCTAAAATGGTTTAAAAACTTTAAAAACATTTAATTTAATTTTCTAGGTTTATTACATTTATCAGATTAGGTGCAAACCTTGTATAATATTTTCTAGTAATTTCCTCCAAGGACATGTATAAACATCGAAAACTCATAGGTTAAGGAAATATACTTTACTATACTGTATCCTTTGTCTTGCATACAATAAAATTTTTATATTTGAAATTTAACTTTTCGAAATCACAAATTTTTAACTCCTTAATTAATATATATATATATATATATATATATATATATATATATATATATATATATATATATATAAATCATATATATCATTAAATCATTTCTCTCCGATAGGCTCATAAGAGTAGTGGTAGATGGACAAAAATCGGAGGCCTGCAATATAAATGCTGGAGTCCCTCAGGGGTCAATCCTGGGCCCAACTCTCTTCCTGATCTACATCAATGACCTCCCTAAACACATACTTAAATCATTCGTTGACATCTATGCTGATGACACGACCATCTACGGCAACACATCAAAGGCTGTAAATGACAAAGTTCTCTCTGATTCTCTCTCCTCTGATCTCGAGCGCGTGGTTCAGTGGGGGAAGAGGTGGCTGGTTACCTTTAATGCATCCAAAACCAAACTGCTATCCTTACATCATCAACGCTCTGATCCCCATCTAGCATCAATTGTGATGGATGGCACTCGTCTGGGTGAGGCCCCGTGTTTTGACAAGCTTCTGGGTTTTACCTTTACTCCTGATCTGAAATGGAACACGTACATCAAGTCTGTTGCCAAGGTCGCTGGAAAGATGGTGGGATCCTTCTACCGCTCCAGAAGATATCTCACTACAAATGCAATTCTCTATCTATATAAAAGCCAAGTACGTCCAAGGATGGAATACTGTTGCCATATCTGGGCAGGAGCTGCTAAAAACAGCCTATCCTGCCTTGACAGAGTACAAAATAGACTTCGTGGCTTAGTGGGGGATGCCCTTTTCTCTACCCTGCAACCTCTCTCCCACAGAAGAGACGTTGCGAGCCTATCTTTGTTTTATCGTTATTTCCATGGCAGATGCTCGTCTGAACTCCAATCTCTGGTCCCCCCTCGCCAATCTTTCACGAAAAACACCCGTCTAGCTGAATCCACTGTGAAAAATTTCCCCCACTCTATATCTGTGCCTAAATCAAAACGCAGATTCTATGAACAAAGCTTCTTTCTTAGAACTGCACGCCTGTGGAACTCTGTTCCGTCTGCCTGCTTCCCTCCGGACTACAACTTGGATGTCTTCAAGTCCAACGTTAACAAATTCCTAATGAACCACCCCCTTAAGTAAACATTTCAGCAAATCTCCTCACTAACGTAATGTACTTGCAATAACCCTTATCCCTGAGTGGCTTCCGGGCCTTGGTAAGTGGTGATCACTGTGTAAAAAAAAAAAATATATATATATATATAGATTGTATCGATTTGTTTCTTAAATGCAAATTCAATGGAACACGTGTGATTATTCAAGAGCGTTCAATGCAGGACAGAGCTAGTATATAGTCTGTTTATTATACAAACATTATTAGTTACATATTTTCATATATGTTTCAATTCAGGGACAACACTTCATCAGACAAAGAAAAGGATTGATATTCAAAGAGGTGTCAAGATTACATTGGTTTTTATAAAACATTTGGGCGCGATCTACATTCCGGGGAAAATTGGAGTCTTTGCTTTGTGAATGTGAGCAGTATGGGTTTTTAAGGTGTGGTGAGGAGAAAGCTGAATGATGGTTGTAATTAAATATTTTGATTCCGCATGCCATAAAATGCGTGTAAATATATTTAAAATACTGCAGATATTCGCAGTTATTAATGCAAAGACAATAGAAAAAATTAAGAAGAAAATGATTTGGTGCCATCAGTTAGAATCAAAAGCAAAATATTTAGCATTCCAACCGCGTTCTCTACTAATACTGTTATCGAGAGAAACATAAGAAAATCTAAATATTAAAAACTTAAAGAAATGAATGAACATGTCGGCCAGTTGAAATGAATATTTCACATTTCAACTTGTCGATATATGTGTGTACATTTGTTCATTAAGACAAACAAAGATTTTACTCGATATAAACAATTCTTGGTGTATAATTACTATGTCCTGTTAATTTCATTGTTATACGACCAGTCTTTTAAGAGTTTACATGTTAAATATTTACACGCACATTTACTGTATATATATATATATATATATATATATATGTATATATATATAATTTTTAATTATAATTATCCACTGACACGTGTTTTGTCGTCTACGACTCATCAGAGTGGCTTAATCTAGCGAGATTCGAAATGAGTCGTAGACGACGAAACACGTGTCAGTGGATAATTATATTTTAAAAATAATATATATACCGCTCTCCATGAGGGAGTACCAAATTTGTTAAAGGCATGTTACTCGCATTTAGGTAAAAATGCACTTTCGTAAATAATTGAATTCATTGAAAACGTATCGCAAAATAATCTCTCTCTTTCCATATCTCTCTCTCTCTCTCTCTCTCTATATATATATATATATATATATATATATATATAGTCATCCACATACAGTACTGTTTCGCTGTTTCACAGCTCATCACTGCGGCTAGACAGGCAACTACCTCAAGCCAGGATTGAAACCCGACTGTCTGTACGACAGTCAAGGCTCCTAATATATATATATATATATATATATATATGGCAATTTTATAAGTTTCAAATTTCAGCAACTATTAATCAGAATTTAATAAATGAAAGCTCGTTGGAAAGGTTATGCCTTGAATTGTGTAGTAGGTTAGGTGGAATTTCGCTTAAGGTCGCCCATAAAGGGGGTTATCCATCATCCAGAGCCTATTTTTGGCACTTTTTATATCCATAAACTGTTTCAATCATAGATTTTCATAATTTTGCATATGAATTACAAAATATATGATATTTCCCCAAAACCCCTGGCTTTGAAGGAGGTGAGACTAAAACCTGCCTCTGCGGTTTCAAATGATCTGAAATAACAGCAAGGGGAGACTGGATTCCAAATATTTCTTATATGTTATATCTCCCTTCTTTTGTTTGCAAACATGAAGTAAATTTCACAGTGTATAAGGATTATTTGATACTAGAGATATTCATAATCGTACCCTGTTTTCAAAAGTGGGGAGATATAACATATTATATTAGAATGGTAAATATTATATGCATATGTAATATGTATTATATAATATATCTCTGTTAATATGAAGTTCGTGTTGCGTATAAGTTTATATTTATATACATATGTGTGTGTAACCATATACACAACGGATTGTATGTTAATAAAGATACATTGAGGTAAATGAATCACACAATATCAAACGTGACGTCATTATAATGCACTGCTTCACGACAACATCTTTATTGAATCCTTGACAAAAAAAAAAAAAAAATCGTTGCACCATTCCCGATCAATTGCATGACATGAACACGAAATTCTCTGACCTTTCTTGTCCGTCTATTAATTTCAGAAACAACCAGATGATGCCACAACCGACATAGAACGTCATCCGTTCAGAATCGGAGACTCTGTGGCTTGTCTCTCCCAACACACCAACACAACCGCTCTGCCCACAAGACTTGTTATTTGCATCAATGCATAGATGCACGCGCGCGTAACGTGCTTCATCAGATAGTTTTTCTTTTTTTTCTAAATGTTTAGAATAACTTGCACATAGAAAAACAAGAAAAGGTATTGTTCACATACGCGAATTTAATGTACGCGTTTCAGCGATGAATGTAATAATTTTGGGTCGCCACATTCGATATCCTGACGAAGGCATCTAGAATCGAATTTACTATGTATAGTAATTGAATTAAAAATAAAAATAAAATATAAATTAGACTTTTGGAGAGAGTGGAATGCCCCCCCATCTCTCTCTCTCTCTCTCTCTCTCTTCTCTCTATCTCGTTCCCTTTGCTATGCCAATAGGTCAAAACACTGAGCAAGATATATATATATATATATATATATATATATATATATATATATATATAAAATGTTTGGAATGAGCGTATACTGTTAATAGGTAAATAAGGTTAGCGTTTTAGCGATGAATGTAATAATTTTGTAGCAACAAAGATTTTTATGATTAATTCAAAATAAAATATGAATAATAATTTTGGAGAGATAGAGTGAAAGTGAGAATATGTATTTGTCACTAAAGTCAACAGGTTGAAATATTGGACAAAGTTTGGAATAAAAGGATAATGTAAAAAGGTTAGGGTCATTATAGGTATCAGCATAAATGCATAAATAACACCTTACATGAGAATCCTTCCTTCAAACTCCTCGGCCCAATATTCACAGGCAATAGGAACTGAAACAAATACATTGAGGACAATGCAAAGGCAGCTGCAAAGAATGTGACTTCCCCTTATCGAGCTAGAAGACTACTCACAGTTGAGGGTATCTTGTATCTCTACAAGGACACCATAAATTCGCCCATGTAAGGAGTATTATTTCCACATCTCGGCTGGTGCACCTATCACTAGCCTCTCTCCGTCTTGGATAAGGTTCAAAAAGGAGTTTCCAATCTAATAGGTCCTACTTTGTCAACTAAGCTCCAACCTCTCTCTCTCTCATCGCCATAATGTGACATCTCTGTTCACGTTTTAAAATATTTTAATGGGATGTGCTCTATGATCACCTCGTTACAGTTGTGCCCCCTCGACGTACATAACACCGACAAACCCGTTTAGCAACAAAATCTAACCCCTTTACTGTTGGAGTCCATAAATGCCAGAAAGCTTTCTATTCTAATAGTTTATTCCTCGAACAGCTAGACTTTGGAATTTCCTTCCTGATACCTGCTTCTCTGACTGTACTGATATGCAGAAGTTTAAATGTAACGTAAACTAACATCTTGTTAATCTTTCCTAAGCACGGTCCAAAATAGAAGTCCCTTATCTCCAAGTGGCGATATGCCTTGTTAGGTGGGGACGTGTGTAAAAAAAAATCAATACATTAAAAGAAGCAGTTAGCAATGAAGGAATTTCAAAATTTAGCCGTCTGAAGGAAAAAATATTAGAGTAAAGGATTTCCGAGAAGTTCCTCAGAGCATATTCCATTAAAATGCTAGTAAAACAGATACAAACGTAGGGATGCCCCATTGTGGCGGTGGGATAGATGTAGGATTTTGGTTTGCACTGCGGGAGTTATAAGATAAAAGACTCTTTTTAGACTCTAAGAATAAGACTAAGAGTGGATGCTTGTATCAGTTATGGCAACAATACTCCATGCACGGGAGAAGTGTTGCTGCATTAGTATACAGAATACCCTCTGGTTTGAGTACTTATCTAACACCGTATATGGAGCGAACATTCTTTACAGCAGCCTTGGCAATGTCTTCAATGTTTTTGTGACAATTCATGTTCCTGTGAATGTTAAGACGATCAACGATAAGTTCTCGTGTAAGACGTTATTATCATGGCTATTCGTGTTTGAAAAGGATTTTTGTAGTTGTTAAAGAAAAGAATCTTTGTTTTAGTAGCATTAAAAATAACCATCCATTTACAGCCCCATTCAGTTACCAACTATTATTTCTGCCATTGTCTTCGATATGTGTATATTCGTTTTCCAACATGTCTATCAGAGAGCATGGTGTCATCAACAAATATACCCATCTCGGATACAATTTTATCAGGTAAGTGGTTTCTGAATATCAGATTAATAAAAGTCTAAGGATTGACCCTGAAACACAACTGCAGTAATATGTTGTTTAGACGTGCAACCTTCGAGGACAACCCGAATTTTCCATATTTACATGAATTATATTTATTTTAGTTTGTTATTTAATTAACTGTATTTAACCTGCAATCCATGTGTTGCATAACTTTTGTGTTGAAGTGTTTCTGTTTTTTTTTTGTTTGTTTTTTTAATTTTTATTCGACTTTTTGCTTGACTTTGTTATTTAGAACTGATTTTTTTTTTTTAATTCCGTTTATTTTCAGACGCACCTCGTATATGGATTGCCGGTATCGACACTCACCATAGTTAAAGGAAACAAGCTTACTAACAGTAAATGTACTCTCTATTTATGGTCCCATTCTTCTACCGACTGAAGGTCGTTTTCTAGAGTTTCAGCCGTAGCATTAGATATGTACACATTCGTTCCCGCCTGGTGTTTGAAATTGATATGTTCTTGTTAATTACCTTTGTTTTAAGACATGCCTTGTGTCTACATTACTGGTAACGCTAATCAACGTAGATTCATCCACCAGATATTTTGTTCCCAAAATTCCATTTAGTAAGATTTGATGAAACTGAATAAACCTGCAGCAAATGTTATCCGCTAAAGATATTGGATTCATTAATGCAGATAATTGTATCTCCAACTCCCAATTATTGACGCGCTTATAATTCCATTTTGTAGATCGACTATTTAGAACACTTGGTCCAAGTTTAAGGTAGAATTATAACATGAATTTACACATAATCTATATAAACATAAGAATAAATATATGTACGTGTGTGTCTGTATGTAATATGTAACTAATAAACTCTTAACTTACTTGTCACATGACACTGAAATTAATAGGAAATAGTAATTATACGCCAAGCATTGTTTATAACGAGTAACATCGTTTGGATGGATGAATAACGCACACAGAAATAGTTGTCTATTTCAACTTGCCGATTTCTATTACTTTTGCGCATGCACAAATTCAACGTTAGCTTGAAGCGGTTTGATTTTTAATTTTTTTATCTATCTCGCGATACCTCGAACGGTAGGAAACATGGCTGGAGTGCTTAATGTTTTAGTTTCGATTATAGCTGATACGACATAATCACGTTGACACACCGGTTCCCGCTGGATCAATGAAGTTAAGCAACGTTGAATCTGGTCAATACCAAATGGGTGACCATTTGGGGCTTTCAGGTGCTGTATGTGCTCTCCGCTTATCTCGGCATTGTTTCCAGTCGTCCTGGACTTCTTCTTGCCACTGGACTCAAACGATGCCGATTCAGGAGAGGTGTAGTTGCGGATTGTGCAACCCTTGCCTCACAATTACACGTGCTACTGCCCCTAAGAGGTATCCTTTGTCTTTCAGGACTGAACGGAAGCATGGATAGCTGATGACATCCTATTAATTTTAAAATTTTGAAATCAACACTATATATAAAGTAAAATATCATATTTAATAGAGAATTGGCCCTGTAGTAATAAATACGAGATCTGCATGAATTCACACATATTTAAGCGTATTTTACGACCGGGCAAGGCCAGACGACCTCCAGCCCTGTATTACATAAACTAATGCAATTACAACCATTGAATTCTTCAGTATCCAATACCAAGCAGCACGTTCTGTTTGCCTGTATATCTATCTATCTATCTATCTATCTATCTATGCATCTTTAAAAGTGATAATGTGTGTGAGGACATTTCTTAACCTATATACTCAAGGATTTTTTTTATTTACAGACTTTAAAATTGGAATATAGGTTATGCAAACATGTTAAAAAGTTTTTAATAAGTTTTAATCCGAAAAAAGGTTTCTAAATGGTCAAAATTGAAAAATCGGTTGGTGAGAAATAACTGTTAGACGATTGCGCATGCGTGAATGAATCACATTACAGATTCCTTATATTAAATGTTAGTTTAAGAGCATTTTTTAAGATCGTATCTCGCTGGTCGAATGGTTATCGTACTTGAGTCACTGTTTTTAGGTTTTGATTTCGATCTGAGCTCGATTATTTTTGGTTTTTACTTACAAGAAGTGGACTGTTTACAAAAAACACACACACATAATACTCGCTTGCACATGCCTCAGTTTATGTATGCATTAAAATATGATATTTGTGCGTATCTTAAGACTGGAGAATGCCGGGCAGCCTGCTGGTATATCTATAAAAGTGAGAATGTGTATGTATGTATGTGTGTAAGGACATTTAGTAACGTATATACTCAACGAATTTTTGATCTGCACACTTGGAATTTTTTTTATATAGGATATGTGGAAAACTTTTTAACCTGTTTTAGTCCTGAAAAAGGGGCTGCTAATGGGGTCAACATGAAAAATGGTACGTGGAAGTCATGGGATTTTATGTTTGCTAATTGTTTCACGAATGCGTATGCTTGAATGATTTACATTACAGATTACTTATGTTAAGAGTAAATAGTTTTAAAAATCTTTTAAAGGCGTGCCACGCTAGTTTAAAGCTTGAATCACTGTGTCCAGGGTTTGGCTTCGATCGCAGCTCGAGTAATTTTTTTTACTTAAAAGTAGTGAACTGTTTAGAAAAAAAAACAATATTCGTATGCACATGTCTCAGTTTCTTTCCGTTTTTTGTTACTTGATTTTTTAAAGAGAAATTTAACCTTACGTTTAATACGGGACAACGCAGGACAGATTTACTAGTATATCATAGTATATCTATAAAAGTGAGAATGTGTGTGTGAGGTCACTTCTCAACCTATATACTCAACGAATTTTTAATCTACAGATTTTCAATTTAGTATATAGGATAATCAGACGTGGAAAATTTTAAATCGGTTTTTATCGGGTAAGATGGTTGCTAAGGGATCAAAATTGAAAAATAGGTACGTGGAGTGATCGGTTTTTTATCTGTTTTCAACTGTTTCGCGAATGCGCTTTCACGGCAGTGAAACATGACAGATTCTGTATGTTAAGAATTAGAATGCTTGAAAACACTTTGTAAAGATCGTGTAAAATGGTCTAATATGGTTTTATGTACTGTACCCACTGTCTTTAGGTTTTGGTTTCGATCTCAGTTCGAGTATTTTTTTTTTGTTTGTTTTACTTACAAGATTTAAAACTGTTTTGAAAAAATACTCACATGCACATATCAGTTTGTTTTTCGTTTTTTTTTTTACTTTATTTTTTTAAAAGCAATTTAACGTTATGCTTAATACCTACGGTATTTCTGTTTATAATAATAATAATAATAATAATAATAATAATAATAATAATAATAATAATAATAATAAAAAAGCATTTTGAATTAAGTAAAATATAATATGCATGCATATTTTACGAGCGGGCAATGCCGGGCTGCCTGCTAGTATGTCCATGTTTTGAATATTACTAAACTAATATATCAACTATTTTTACAACAGAAAAATATTGGATTAGTACTAAATTATAAATAAGAATTTTCCTTTTCATTTCCAAGCAGATGAGGTTTAATAAATTATTTTAAATACCGTATTTAGCCATTCTCAATCTGTCTCAGACATAATTCGATGTATACATTTATATGTTTCTACTAAATTCATATGATGTAATATACGTTCATAATTTGTATGGAAAAATATCATTACACATACGAAATAATGTCATTTATAATAGTTTCTTTATAATAAAATTGATCACAGAGATTTTATTACAAAAAACGATAACACTTTAGAAACATTATAGCATTTCGTTTACAACTACAACCACAACACGCTACAATTGTCAAATAAACGGCATTTTTTTTATAAAACCAAAATTATAATTTATTGATAAAAACACAGCTACAAACTCGCATGCACGAAAAGCAGGCAAAACAATTTTATGCATACATTTAAAGACACGCTCGTTCGTTATCTAATAAATGAATGACACGAAAACGTCTGAAATCAAATGGTGATGATCTCGTGAAAATCAAATATTACACTTTGATCTTTTTTTTTTTTACAAGGTGGCCACCACTTATCAAGGCCGGAAACCACTCAGGGATAAGGGTTATTGTAAGTACAGTACGTTAGTGTGGAGATTTAATGAAGTGTCTACTAAAGGGGGCGGTTCTATCAGGAATTTGTTTACGTTCGACTTGAAGACATCCAGGTTGTAGTCGGGAGGGAAGCAGGCAGACGGAACAAAGTTCCACAGGCGTGCAGTTCTAAGAAATAAGCTTTGTTCATGGAATCTACGTTTTGATTTAGGCACAGATAAAGAGTGGGGAAAGTTTTTGCACAGTGGATTCAACTAGACGGGTGTTTTTTGTAAAAGATTGGCGAGGGGAGACAAGAGATTGGAGTTCAGACAAGCACCTGCCATGGAAATAACGATAAAACAAAGATAGGCTCGCAACATCTCTTCTGTGACAGAGAGATTGCAGGGAAGAGAAAAGGGTATCCCCCACTAAGCCACGAAGTCTATTTTGTACTCTGTCAAGGCAGGATAGGCTGTTTTTAGCAGCTCCTGTCCAGATATGGCAGCAGTATTCCATCCTTGGACGTACTTGGCTTTTATATAGATAGAGAATTGCATCAGTAGTGAGATATCTTCTGGAGCGGTAGAAGGATCCCACCATCTTTCCAGCGACCTTGGCAACAGACTTGATGTACGTGTTCCATTTCAGATCAGGAGTGAAGGTCAAGCCCAGAAGCTTGTCAAAACATGGGGCTTCTCCTAGACGAGAGACATCCATTTCAAATGGGGATCAGAGAGTTGATGATGTAAAGATAGGAGTTGGATCTTACACAGAATGTCAACAAGTCAAAATACGTAATATTTCTATTGTGGCTGAGAATTTTGAAACGAATGAAAAATAATGTATAAATATATATGCTACGTCAAGGTATACTTTTTAAAAATAAATAATTATACTTTTAAGTTATCTATATTATTAATATTGCGGGGTCTACGTTTGAGTTTGACCAATCACTGAGTTTATTATAATCAAGTGGTGATCTAAAACTGAAAATGCATTAAAATTACTGCAGACAATTCAACGTATACAAATAAAGTTCATATGTTAAAACAAATCTATCAATTAATTTGTATTTAGTTAAACGAAAACAAGAAAAAACTACCTGCTAATTGTTTTTATTCTTATTTCAGTCACATAAATTATTAAAAGTTAATGGTCTACTATTATTTTTTTATTGTTTCCTATATCGTAAGTGCCCTATTTAGGATTGAACTGACATTTATATACATATCTATGATATAAAGCTGAACGTCTGTGTGTGTGTCTGGTCACGAATAGGCTCCTATATGGTTGACCATTATAGAAAACTGATCACATATAACGATAGAAGATGTATCGAGACACAGGAATGGGTATGTCTGATCTGGCATAATGGTGATTCATTAAAATTGTGGGGTCTGCGTTCGCGCCTGATCCACAAAGTATGGAAATAAAAAATTTAAAAATTAAAAAAAGTTTACAAGTGTTTTTGATATAGATGTACATAAGAATAATTTGATAAATATGTTTTAACTTAAATAGGGATGGTATGATAAAATTGTAGGGTCTGCGTTCGCGCCTAGCCTCCATAGAATGAAAATAGGCACAAACTTTAATAAAGACTTTCCATATCTATCTGCGTAAGTATACTTTGATAATTATGTTTCAGCTTGAAGAAATATGATATAATAAAATTATGGGATGTTCGTTCGCGCCTGACCTCCATAGAATGAAAATATGTCACAAAGTTTAACAAGGTTTTTTTAATATAGATCCACAGAATATTGTGAATAGTGTTTCAGTGTGAACAGGTATTGTATAATAAATTATGGGGTTTATCTATTTTATTTTTACTTTCATCATATTTTGCTTTTGTTTTGATGCCCCCAAATTCGAAGCTATCTCTTTACAACCCTTCCTTTTCATAAGCTATCATACTTTCATAAATCAGAGTCCATTTTCTGTAGGCTATTTTGAACTCAGTCAACGACGGGTACTTTGGCTAGTATATATATATATATATATATATATATATATATATATATGTGTGTGTGTGTGTGTGTGTGTGTGTGTGTGTGTGTCGCAGAGTGTCTATGACGAATACAGGTTTACACAATTCTCAGAGGTGATGCCGCCAAAGACGATATATACGCGTGTGTGTGATTTCTAGTTTTTTTGAAGCATGAAAACGATGTTATTTTGTATTTGATATTCTTTTTTTATATTTCAAGTGGTCCTTCGATCTTGGTCACAAAAGGTATCGAAATGAATGAATATATATATATATATATATATATATATATATATATTTATACACTTGTCTTGTGTTTCCTTTTTTTAAAATTAAATATGTTTTTAACTCTTTTTTAAGATGTCTTTTAACATGTTTTATTAATCATTTGTTCATATATATATATATATTCATTCATTTCGATACCTTTTGTGACCAAGATCGATGTGTGTGTGTATGTGTGTGTGTGTCTATGTCTGTGTCTGTGTGTAATAAGTATTATAATTATTATCCGCAAATGTATACGTTTAATTTTTATTGAATTTTAAGTGTAGAAGATAAATTATAAGACTTTCGCACGATTCGAACACTGGACATGTATCACTTTCTACTCATTTTCCGACCAATTCAACAGCTACACGATAAGCCAAAATCAAAATACTATTTATATCACGAAGCGGACAGTCAGTTGTCTTAACAATGTTTAACAGCAAATGTGGACAAAACTTTGGATTTTAGTTTAACGAACAAACTAAGGTGCATTAGAATAAATATCCGGCATTATTACCTCAAACTTTCCAAATTGCTATGCAATTTGCGTCCACCTTCAACAGCAAATAACGATGCTGATCATAACGACATCATTAAGACGCAATGTTGGCATCAGCGATGGAATCTATACATAATACCAACGCAGAGTTTGGCAAAATATTAAGTTGAACTGATTAATAATTTTGTCTTCCAGTTTATTTGTTAACCATAACAGCAAACCCAGTTAAACATCCACATCAGAGTGTTTAGACTTACTTTCTCAAAACAACGGTGAAAAGAATATTTTAGTATATATATATATATATATATATATATATATATATATACATATATATATATATATATATATACGAGCAAACAGTTAATAAAACATGTTAAAAAACACTTTGAAATGAGTTAAAAACATTTAATCTGAAAAGGAAACACTAGATAAGTGGATATTCCTTAATCCGCTGAGTTTCGAAGAAATACTTTCCTTCTCATCAGAGGGTAGGAATTAGCAAAATGCGGGATCGGATCTTGCATGCAAAAGTATTTGATGAAACAACAAGCAAATCATATATATATATATATATATATATATATATATATATATATATATATATATATATATGGTGGTGTTAAAGGAAGAGAATAAAATCAAGTTATTGAGAGAAGACTTATCGGAATAATACAAAGCCCAACAAATTGTTTTGAAGCTTATATAGAAGTCAATAAAGAGGGAAAAATGAAGGTATAAAAACTATGTAGTAATATATATATAGATTTATCCATTTATTTAATAAGTGTATACATCAATTAGGAGGGTTAGGTAAGCGGGAACTCTTTATACCAACGCCTCTAATCGATGTTTCCCCTTATAAAACAAATTAATAAATCTATATAGTAATAATACCTTCATTTTTTTCTCTTTACTGACTCCTATGTATATATATATATATATATATATATATATATATATATATAAATATACATATATATATACATATATATACATATATACATATATATATACATATATATATATGTGTGTGTCTCTCTCTCTCTCTGTGCGTGCGTGCGTGTGTGCGTGCGTGTGTGCGTGTGTGTGTGTGTGTGTGTGTGTGTGTGTGTGTGTGTGTGTGTGTGTGTGTGTGTGTGTGTGTGTGTACAAATATACATGTATATTCTTTCCCTTTCAAAAAAACTTTAGATTCACGTCTAACTAGCCTTCTCTACTCAGGCCGACATTTCGCTAGAGTTTCCCCTATTTCTGAACAGGAATCTCGATCATGCTGAATGCAAGAGAAACCTGAGGAAATTTTTACTTAATGCGTTTAATAGTTGGAAATGTGATGCTTGTTATCAGATTCTCCTCTCTAAATCTCTCTGCATTAACCACAAAAAATACATGCTGTGAACAGAGAGAGCCGCAGAAGTGAAACAAATTTCAACAACCTTGTCTGTCACTTATGTGGCAGACTACGCAAGTCAACTGCTGGCCTGAAAAGTCACCTTCCTGCCGACAAACGTAGAGATTAATAGTTTTCTCCTCCAGTTTATTTCTGTAGAAATGACACGACCTCATACATAGCTATACATACAAACTGACGATCACATACATATGCGCATGTAACAAAAAAAGACATACCCGTACGAATAATAATAAATAAGATATAATCAACAATGACAGAAAATCTCCTCCTCATCCGAATCGCTACATACATGAAATGTGAAATTGTATTGTGTAATAAAATTATAACCAGAAAAGTGCACGCACATTCATGTCAGTAACAATCGCAAACGAGGTCAACTCCTGAACTAATGAATTTATTAAGATAAGATATGTATTCTAGGCAACCCGGTGAGTAACATGAGAACACATAATTGTTTTAGTCGTAGAAAACTTGATTATTATTATTATTATTATTATTATTATTATTATTATTATTATTATTATTATTATTATTATTTAGATGTGTCTGCGAAACGCACCATAGCCCTCTCCAATACAATAAATGAGATAAAATATCCTATCAAACAAATACCATTTAGTAACACGCTGTCAAATATAAATTAAGTGTCCTCACTAGGGCTGTGACAACAGATTATGCTATATATCCGACACAGACACTTAATCAACCGGCAACCACACCCGTCTATATAAAAACATATAAGATATTAACGGATATATACTCAAGAGTCAAAACAATGGAAAAATTGTCACAGCCCTAATTATCATTACGGAGTGGATATATTGTTTTTTATTCCCAGCCCCGCGGATTAAATTAATCGTGTGTATGTACGTGTGTGTATGCGTGTGTGTCCGCTTTCCGAATATAACATGTTTCTTAAAAGGGAGGTTAGGGAATAAACTAAAAAGAACGAAAAGAAGAGATGATTTTTAGTCTTGAAATAACTAAGGAGGAAAACAGTCGACAGGACGAAAGTTCACCAAGTATGCAGTTTTTCGAAAGAAGCAAATTATATCGAGATACTTAAGCAATGAATTGCTGAAGATTATTAGACGCACGTATACAATAAATTGAAAAAAAGGAAGCCGGTAATAAATCAGTTCTGTTTAAGAAATAAAAGAGTTAAACCCGAAATGTGTCACCTGCCTGTCTGTAATTAACCTTCAATTACAGTGAAATAATGCAGTCGTGCATGCGATCTGGTTTAGAAATGCATTTATTGTCAAATATTCATTTTACAAAATAAATTATCGATCTGTTTGCCGCAACATAACAATAGTCCGTCATTCTGCAGTCGATATGAACATTAGAAATACAAACCCAATATTCTCGAGTATTTCGACTATTCGAAACAATCGAGATCTTTAAGAGGAAAATGAAAATTCATTAGTATTACATTCAATATACTTTTTCTATGAATCGTACATACATACTAATAAGTATATATATATATATATATATATATATATATATATATATATATATATATATACTAGCGGAGCGCAGGCATTTCCTGGTCGTAAAATACGCTTAAATATAATACCTTAATTAATGCAGATTTCGAATTTATTATAATATTATATTGAGCCCAATATATAGTAATGATTTAAATAGATAAAAAAAAGAAATGACTCGTGCGCCACCATCGAGAATCAAAACGTTTAGATTCCGATTTATTTTTAACTCAGCAGTTAATGACTAAGCTATGAAGACATGTTTGCTGCAACGCTTACAATTAAAACATGAACCAATAGCTACTACACTATGCACACATATTTGTAATGTCGACCTATACCTGGCAATTTTCATTTTTTTGAATTTAACACTTTACACCGATTTTTTCGGGCTAAAACCCAAATATAAAGTTTTGCATGGGTTCGAATATCTTCTCTGTTTCATGTCTGTAGACCAAAAACTCAAAGAGGAGTTTCGTAGGCAAATACTTTTTTAAAAAGTATACAGTTATACAAAAATATATATGGAAAGAGTTTTGTGTCTACTATAACCTTTTTACGCAAATAGTACGCAAGTATAAATCATGTAGAACAACTTCATGAATATAATTACACGTAATAGTTAACTAAAGATAATCACACCATAAGAAAACCGAAAAAAAACTAATAGGAAATTTATTAAAATGAATGTTTAAAAGAATATGCAAATTAACTAGATCGTTTGCTAATCAATGCAATAACACAACCCATATATAAGAAAGTTGTATCTTCTTTTGAAATAAATAGAAAACAGGGTTTTTAATATAAATATCAATACATTAAAAAAAATTAGAGAAGAAATATATCCAATCAATTTATGCCTCATAACTCAATTCTAATTTATCTAATACTCGACAAATGAACAATTTTTCACCTAAAAATCCCGATTTCAAGCATTGTTTAAATCATTTCAAAATTAATTGAATTAAAACATATATATATATATATATATATATATATATATATATATATATATATATACAGAAATTAATTTAAAAATAGTTTCAATATATTTTTCTGAGGATACGTTTCTGATAGATCAATAATACTCTCACACACACACATGTTCAAGTCTGACGAAGTTGCTGGATCACAAATACGATCCGGGAGCAGAAACATGCGCAACTAAAACAGATAAAACGGTAATATATATATATATATATATATATTTAAAGTGATGGTTGTGTAGTTCCAACGAGAGAAAAAATGTATATTTAAAAGAGTGTAGCCATCAACAATTGTGGTTTTTTTTTTAAAGGTTGTCATCATATTTTTATTTTAAAATATTTTTATAACGCGTTTCGAGCTTAGGGTGTGCTCTCTTCAGATATTTTCGTAAAAAGTTTTTCTTTAAAATGGGAGTTTGTAGAATTACCTCCGCTGATATTAAATATGTTTTTCAGAGTGATGCGTGTGTTCAGACATTCTGTCTCTAACTGTAAGTGTTCACAGTGTCCGGTCAAAATTATTTTCAAAGAGTGTTTTTTAGTCCATATGGTGAAGGTTTTTATGTTTTTTAGGGTTCTTTTTAAAGACTTTCTTTCCCCATGTATAGCATACACTCTTTTAAATATACATTTGGCTACACTCTTTTAAATATACATTTTTTCTCTCGTTGGAACTACACAACGATCACTTTAAATATATATATATATATATATATATATATATATATATATATATATATATATATAATTTAAGATTTGACGATTGTAATACCAGACGAGTGCAAAATTGGTTTTAATAAACATTTCCTTATATTAAGATAAAATTGAAAGTTTTTTCAAAATTTCGGTGAATAAAAATATGTATTACCTGAATAAGAATTTTTTTTTCCAAATTTAAAAAAAAAATGAATTTCATTTTAATACACGGAAAAGTTTATTAAAATCAATATTGCACTCGTCTGGTTTTCAAGCATTAAATCTTAAATATCTTAAATTCTTAATGTAGAGTGCATTTCAAACATTGAATTTCTTTATGTATATATATATATATATATATATATATATATATATATATATATATATATATATATATATATATAGTAATTTATAAAATATATATGGCGATTAAGCTACACTGAATATTCTGCGTTTCATCCAACTATAGGATTCGTCAGGCTTATGCGCGAATTCTGTGGTTGCTTCTTGTTTTTATATATGTTGAGGATTTCTAGTTAGCCAATCAGCTTTCTAGTATCCACCACGCCCCTTCCTATCAGCCAATGGGCATGCATTTTATCAAACAAAGGATCTGTTTTAGAACTAGGTTAGTGGTTTTAGGTAGACGTTCTCCTTTTTTTTATATATATATATATATAAATATACCTATGTGTACACATACATATATATATATACTTAATTTACTCACATAAAATTAATATTCGAAAGTATAGATTTATGCGTGAACTTTAAGTATTTACTTCAAAAGTGCTCAATACGTAGGTAGAGCTAGTTAGTAATTTATAAAATATATATGGGCATAAGCCTGAAGAGTCCTAGAGTGGATGAAACGCGGAATATTAAGTGTAGCTTAATCGCCATATATATTTTATAAATTACTATATATATATATATATATATATATATATATATATATATATATATACATATATGTAGCTCAACGGGGAATAGACACACATTTTTCTACTCATCAGATAAGTTTTAATTACTATACAAGAGTACAATCGCTTCGGTCATAGTACCTAGCTCTAGTATTGCACTATCGAGCTATTTAGATTATCTATAAATGAACTTTGTGCTATTAATATCTGTATTTGAATACACAGTAATTTTATTATTTTTATAATATAAATATATGCATATTTATAATAAATTCTAAGTGCGTATGGAATATATCTTTAACAAAGCGAACTTTTCAAGATTGAAAACGCTCAACACCAAGAGGAACAATTAAATATATTAAATAAAAACTGAGGAATAAAAGCTACATATGTCTACGTTATATCACTGGGACAATAAGAAAAGATTAAGAAAATATATAGAATAGGGCATGGCATTTCGAAGCTAAATGTTTCTCATCACAAGAAGAGAAAGGGCCGACATCATACAAAATATAAAAATTAGATAAGAACTGGCTTAGAAATTATTAGATTGGAAATGAATGAAAGTATATATTAAGATATATTAAAGTAGATATATAACACAAGAATACAACATTAAAATATAACTAGAAAAACTCAATTAAAAATATGTGAATAGAAAGGTAAAAACACTTTTAAAATACAAGAAATAGTAAAAAAAAAGATAAAGATAACTAAGCAAAAATGGAATCGTTAAAGACAATGAAGGAAAGAAGGTTAGAAAATAGATGAAGAAACAGGAATATATTAAAAACTAGGGATGGTCAAAGAAAAACAAATAAGAAATATATATCATAATAAAATATAAGAAATAAAAAATAAAAGCAAAAGGTGAGGAAAAGAATCTCCAAACTTTAAGAAATTCAAAAAGTTCTTAAAATGTTAAAAATTTCAAAAAAGTCCAAATAAAATCCTTAGAATAAAATTCTAGAGAGAAAAAAAAATGGTGACCGTTTAAAACTTTAAAAAGTTGAGAGTTTAATCCTTGTAAAATCCTGTAAAATCCTTGTAAAACCCTGAAAGTCAATGCGAGTTGAAATTTAAAGTTTGGTAAAATTATCAAATGGCAGGATTTATAGAACAGTTCCAAAAGCTTATAAAATCTTGTCAGGATTGATATGTTTTTTTTTCTAGAAGGTGCTCACCACTTATCAAGGCCCGGAAGCCACTCGCGGATAAGTGTCATTGCGTGTACAGTACGGTAGAGTTGAGATTTGATAAAGTGTCTTACTTAAGGGGGCGGTTCATCAGGAGTTTGTTTATGTTGGACTTGAAGACATCCAAGTTGTAGAAAGAAGCTTTGTTCATGGAATCTTCGTTTTGGTCTTGGCACAGATAAAGTGTGGGGAAAATTTTTGACAGTGGTTTCAGCTAGACCGGTGTGTTTCGTAAAAGATTGACGAGGGGGACCACGGATTGGAGCTCAGACGAGCATCTGCCATGGAAGTAACGATAAAACAAAGATAGGCTCGCAAAGTCTCACCTGTGGAAGAAAGGTTGCAGGGAAAAGAAAAGGACATCACCCACTAAGCCACGAAGTCTATTTTGTACTCTGTCAAGGCAGGATAGGCTGTTTTAGCAACTCCTGCCCACATGTTGCAGCAGTACTCCATCCTTTGACGTAGTGGCTTTTATATAGATAGAGAATTGCATCAGTAATGAGATATCTTCTAGAGCGGTAGAAGGATCCTACCATTTTTCCAGCGACCTTGGCAATAGACGTGTTCCATTTCAGGTCAGGAGTAAAGGTCAAACCCAGAAACTTATCAAAACATGGAGCTTCCCCTAGTCGAGAGCCGAGCCATCCATTTCAATTGATGCCAGTTGGGGATCAGAGCGTTGATAATGTAAAGATAGGAGCTTAGTTTTAGATGCATTAAAAGTCGCCAGCCACTTCTTCCCCAACTGTACCACGCGCTCGAGATCAGAGGAGAGAGAATCAGAGAGCACTTTGTCATTTACGGCCTTTGATGTGCTGCCATAGATGGTCGTGTCATCAGCATAGTTGTCAACGAATGATTTTAGTATGTGTTTTGAGAGATCATTGATGTAGATCAGGAAGAGAGTTGGGCCCAGGATGGACTCTTGAGGAACTCCAGCATACTGAGGGCCTCTTATTTCTTCCCATCAACCACTACTCTTATGATTCTATCAGAGAGAATGATTTAATGATTGAGAAAACATTTCCAGTAATACCGTAGCTGGAAAGCTTGTGAAGTAGGCCCTTATGCCATACCTTATCGAAGGCTTTTTATATGTCAGGAGAAATTATCTTAAAGAGGAAGTGTTTGTCAAGAGATTCACTAATTCTATGAGATATAACCGTTAGCACATTTGCAGTAGATCTGTCAGAACGAAACTATATTGCATGTCACGAAGAAGGTTATTTCTGCTGAGATGGTTGACTAGTTCTCTATTTATTGTGGATTCCAGTAACTTACTCATGCCACACAGGAAACTTATTGATCTGTACTGAGAGGGAGACGACTTATCACCTGAATTCTTAAATACAGGGCGTACTGATGAGGTGTTCTAGGGGGTTGGGAAGCACTTCTCCTAAAGACAACGCTTAAACAGTTTTGTAAGTATGAGGGCACGTTCTGGTTGAAGCTTTTTCAACACTATAATTGGCATGCCGTCAGGGCCAGTTGCTTTATTGGAATCAAGGTTTTTGATTAGCTTAACGACCTCACACACAGATATGTGTATGTTACGTAGCGTGCTGTCTGTTACAGGAGGAAATACGGGGAGTTGGTGGCCTTCGTCCCATGGTGTAGAATTAGTTGCAAAGTTCTTGGCAAATAGTTTGGCCTTGTCCGATTCTGACGAGATGACCTCAGGTCCATTGCTGATGGTTGGGATAGAACGAACACTTCTGTTCAGGATTCCGTTTGCTATTTGTCAGAACTGGTGTTAACCAAGCCGCTGCTCAGCTACTTTGTATTTAACGGACTGAGCATATAGCTCTCTTGCATTTTTATTACTCTTTTACAGCTGTTACTGGCAGTCCTGAAAGCAGGTTCAGTGCATCTATTACGAAGGTAGGTATGGAAAAAGTGATTCCTATGCGCAATGGCAGCAACACATTCTGGAGAGAACCATGGCTGGCTGTTAGGTATTTGTTGGGAAATGTGTTACATGAAAGGGCTGTCCCCCTATCATATAAGTAAGAAGACATACTAGATAAGTAAAAATGATATTAGGATAAGGTAAGAATCGAACCCTGTAGGAAAGTGTAAAAGATAATAATGGAAAATGGAATGTTAGAAATTTAGTCCATTGTTAATTCTATTTTAAACTGTTAAATGTTGTTTCTGTTGGGAAAAGAGTCGATTTTCCATTCTTTTAGAAGTCTGAATATTAAATATGTCAGTTAAAAAAATGGGCAATGCAAATTAAAAATATATTGTTTAAAAATAGGTTAGAATTAAAATTGAGGATTTTTTTGTTTGCCACAAGTGTGTTTGGACAAACATATGTAAAGCCACGTGAAAAGTAGTCACGTAGAAAAACTACACTGCTGACGTCATAAACAAAGGAGATGTCGCAATATAGGAATCTAAGGGTTCGAAATTAGAGGTTAGTTGTCAGTCAGGAGTCGATGGGTTAGAGTTGATGAGTTTAGTCAGTTGGAGAGGAGAGCCCTTTAAAAGCAAAGGGAGGAAAATAGACCATGTAAATCAAAGGTTGAATTCCTGACACTACTGATCGGTCGATTGAAGAATAAAGAAATCGTTATGTTTGTAGCTTTGTATCTTTCCGTCATTCTTTAGAACAGAAAAGGTAAATATGTTTTATCATGATCTTGTAACGAACTCTTGCGAAACCCCTTCCAAGATTATGTGTCCCCCCCCCATCATCATAAGTGAAGTATCTCCTCCTCTGTATAGGAACTGTTGCATAATATCTCTCAGTCCGTATTAATTGTCACAGTCGTCGTCATGATGTAATATATATAAATTGTCTCCCTCATTATTATCTGTTCTGAGTCCCCGTTATATGAGCCTCCGTTAATGGGTCCCCAATATGTACCTCTATGTAACATATGTATATCAAGATAAAATTGAAGCATAAATTGGAAACACAGTTCATCTTTCACCTTCCTCGTGGCAGGTGTCGTTGGGGCGCTACAGATGACCTGTCAACCAGTCCTCTCCATCCTTCCCTTCCATTCGCACGTTTGACCGCCTCGCTCAGCTTCAATTCTGTCCGTTCCGTGATATTGTTTTCTCATCTTTTCTTCTGTCTTCCTCTTTTTCTTCCTCCTCTGACTGTTCCCTGGAGCACTGTCTTCGTAAGCCTTTCTCCTCTTGTTACGTGGCCGAACAATTTTAGTTTTGGCCTCTTTATTATAGCGAGATCTTTATAAGGTTTCCCTTATTGTTTTTTAATTCCTCATTAGTTGTGTGGCCCTCGTAAGAGATGCCAAGCAATCCTCTGAAGCATCTGATTTCGAGACCTGAATCCTCTCCTAATTCTAATGTAAGCATCCATGTTTCATAAGAAAACTGAGTGAACAAAGGAAGGCATGAGTCTTATCTTTGAACTGAACTTGATTGCCTTCTCCTTCCAAATGACGTTCAACTTAACTAGTGTTGCAATTGTTATTGCCAGTCTGGCTAATACTTAAGATTTGGACCCCTCATTTGAAACAACTGCGCCAAGGTATTTAAACTTCTTCATCGTTTTAAGCTTTTCTCTGTTGGCGGTGATGTCAGTTTGGATTCTATTGTCACTATTTTCCATCATTTTTATTTTGTTTGCACTAATTTCCATGCCGTAAGCTGTGGAGGATCTGTCTTGTTGCCTAACCAGGTTCTCCAGTTCTTGTTCTGAACAAGAAACACAATAAGAAACTGGAAAAATCCGGAACAGAGCCAAATAAAAATCTTTGAAAAATTTTGTAGATATTGCTACAGAGGAAAAGTTGTGTCAATGAAATTTTATATTCGAACTCATATTTTTAATAAGCTTTTCTATTAGCTTTAAATCATCTCTTAGTTTTACCGCCCGTACGTTTTAGTTTTTCTGAGTCCCCTCTGAAATTTTTTTTTTTTTGCTTTGATTTTATGCGTGTAGATTTATTGTTATGTAGGTACATATGTGCGTGTTCGTATATATACAGGGGTTGGACAAAATAATGGAAACACCTTGAAAAATCAAAGAAATGTATTTTAATATCGTGTAGGTCTACCCTTTGAAGCAAATATAGCATTAATTCTTCTGGGTATTGATTCATACAAATTCTGAATGGTTTTCAAAGGAGTTTTTGCCCATTCTTCCGTTAGAACAGCCTCCAGTTCGTTTAAAGACGATGGCGGTGGAAATCTACTTCTTAGTTGAACCTCTAAAATCGACCATAAAAGCTCGATAATGTTGAGGTCTGGGGATTGTGGTGGCTAGATAAGATGTTCTAGTTCATCAGAGTGCTCATTGTGCCATTGTTTAACAATTCTAGCTGTAGGAATTGGGGCATTATCATCTTGGAAAAAGGCATCTCCATCAGGAAACAGTTCCCTAACCATAGAATGGACTTGGTCACTCAAAATTCTCAATTAGTCGCGGCTGTTAATTCTTCAGTTCTTGTTCTGAACAAGAAACACAATGAGAAACTGAAAAAATCCGGAACAGAACCAAATAAAAATCTTTGAAAAATTTTGTAGATATTGCTACAGAGGAAAAGTTCTGTCAACGAAATTTTATATTCGAACTCATATTTTCAATTTACTTTTCTATTAGCTTTAAATCATCTCTTAGTTTTACCGCCCGTATGTTTTAGTTTTTCTGAGTCCCCTCTGAAATTTTTTTTTTTGCTTTGATTTTATGTGTGTAGATTTATTGTTATGTAGGTACATATGTGCGTGTTCGTATATATATATATATATAACTCTGTGCGTGTGTGTATTTTCAATTTCTCTATGTCCGTATGTGTGTATGAATTGTTGAAAATGTTTATGCTTACTCCTTTTTTTATGTGTGTAGATTTATTGTTATGTAGGTACATATGTGCGTGTTCGTATATATATATATATAACTCTGTGTGTGTGTGTGTATTTTCAATTTCTCTATGTCCGTATGTGTGTATGAATTGTTGAAAATGTTTATGCTTACTCCTTTTTTTATGTGTGTAGATTTATTGTTATGTAGGTACATATGTGCGTGTTCGTATATATATATATATAACTCTGTGTGTGTGTGTGTATTTTCAATTTCTCTATGTCCGTATGTGTGTATGAATTGTTGAAAATGTTTATGCTTACTCCTTTTTTTATGTGTGTAGATTTATTGTTATGTAGGT
>NC_136513.1:56243928-56493928 GCF_053919585.1 Euprymna scolopes
ATTATGCAGTCAGACTTTGTGGGCACCTCCTAGATTATGCAGCCAAACTTTGTGGACACCATGTATATATATATATATATATATATATATATATATATATATATATATATATATATATATATATATTTATAAAATATATATGGCGATTCAGCTACTGAATATTCTGCGTTTCATCCACTATAGGATTCGTCAGTGGCGGATGTTTAAGATGGGGCTAGGGGGTAACTACTAGAGGATGGCCACTTACCTTAAATTAACCAGGTAGTTTTATGCTAGCGTCTTCTAATATGATTACGTTTTTTCTATTCAATTAAACGATTAGTTGGCAGTAGTGTACTGAAAGTGAGGTGTCGGTAGCATATGTTCTATTATTTATTGTTAGTGTCTGACCATAGAATCTGTTAAAGTTAAAAGAATCACCTTACACCTCCCTTTTAATGATAGCCACAGAAACAGAATTCCCCCTTCCCCTCACCCCCAAACCTATGGCTCACATTCAAAAAGTATACACCCCAACCTTCCCCGAAATGTATATCGCACCCAAATGTTATTTGACATCCGTTTCTATATCAATTCTTTTACAGTCTGATGACGTGTTGTCCCTTAATTGGGGCTGCACTGAAACATGTATGCACATATGTAACGAATATTGTTTTTATGATAAACATACTATATACCAGCTCGAACCTGCATGAAGCACTCTTTAATAACCATAAAGTTTTATTCGATGTACATCTAGGAAACAAATCGATACAAATGATATATATATATATATATATTCCTATAAATTCGTTTCTCGTTTGTGTGTATTGATATTCATATTAAAAACCCTGCTTTCTATTTATTTAAAAAGAAAACACAATGTTCTTATATATGGGTCGTAGAATTACATTCACTAGCAAAAGATCTAGCTAATTTGCATATTCTTTTAAATATTCATTTTAATTAATTCCCTATTAGTGTTTTCGGTTTTCTTATTGGATGGTCATCTTTAGTTATCTATTACGTGTAATTATGTTTATGAATATATTCTACATGATTTATACTTGTATAATATTAGCGTAAATAGTGTGCAGTAAAAACAAAATTGTTTCCATATATATTTATCCATACGTATATATTTTTGTTTTTCTATCTATCTATCTATCTATCTATCTATCTTTCTCTCTCTCTCTCTCTCTCTCTCTATATATATATATATACATACATATATATATATATATATATATATATATAAGTGAACGTGTCCGTGTGTGTGTCTGTGTGTGTGTCTGTGTACATTTCCCTACGCAATAACTCTGCCAATTCTTAGTCTACTGACTCGAAATTTGATATACATGGTACTGAGATTTGGTAAAATCGATGTGATCGGTTTTTGGCTACAAATTTGGTGATTAAGGGGTCAAAGTTCAACAATTTGACCTTTAAGAACTCTACAAAACTCCTCCGACAATGTTGGGTCTAAACACTTGAAATTTTAGATACAGATTTCTTGGACATGAATCTAACTTAATAACTTGATTAGAGCCCTAAACAATAAATGTTAAGGGATCATAATAGGGGTCAAAATCAAAAATTTGACCGCTTTTTTATTATGCTCATAAATATACCTCCAAACAGCCGGGTAACGCCGAGCACCCATGCTAGTGTATATATATATATATATATATATATATATATATATGTGTGTGTGTGTGTGTATATTGTGGAAATATGCTTTATTTCCTCATAATATATACCAATCTTTATTGAAGAAGCTCAATGTGATTACAGACCAATATAGTGAATGAATGACAAAAGTCAATATTGATAAAGTGAACGTGTCTGTGTGTCTACCTGTCTGTCCGTGTACATTTCCCTACGCAATAACTATGTCAATTTTTAGTCTACAGACTCGGAATTTGATATACCGGGTACTGAAATTTGGGAAAATCTATGTGATTGGTTTTCGGACAGAAATTTGCCTGCTAAGGGGTCAAAGTTCGACGATTTGACCTTTGAGAACTCTACCAAACTCCTCCAACAATTTTAGGTCTAAACACTTGGAATTTTAGATATAGGTTCCTTAATAACTGGATGTGAGCCCAAAACAATTAATGTTAAGGAGTCATAATAGGGTCAAATTAAAAAAAAATGAGCGTTTTTTTTTGTTTTGTATTTTGCTCAACATACACGACCAGACTTCCGAGCAACGCCGGGCACCCATGGTAGTATATATATATATATATATATATATATATATATATATATATATATATATATATATATATATATATACATATATATATATTCGAAGAGCTTTGACGTAAATATACATGGAGAATATACATACATATATATATATATATATATATATATATATTTCTAATGTAATGCGAGCTAAAAACTGTTACGTGTCATCCGTAAGGGACTCTATTCACAGTGAATCCACTCCATTGCTAAAAGTAGAAAAGCATTTCCAAATTTAATATATAAACTGACAGTTAAGTGCAATCCACGACCTGCAAGGTTTTTAAATTTTTTCTGTATTAACAAAATCTACAGATTGCAGAATTAGATCAATTACAGAACTGAGAAATTCACCAAAAGGCGAAGGAAATCAAAAGATATCAGCCATGACAGATAAACTAGAAAACAAATACAAGAATAAAATGCTAAAAAAGAGGAATTATTGGCTTTTTACGATGTACGTATTTTGAATATCAAAAAGTAAAAGATTTATAAAATTTATGCCTAGCTATTGAAAATTACTGCCAGCCGGCAGATTTGAACCCAGTAAAACATCGACTAATGGATCCGTGAGATAGAATATATATATTTATTGAGGGGCATAGCCACCAGTTACCAAGGCCCGATAGCTATTCGAGAATAAGTGTAATGAATGTAAAGGTGTAGTTTAGTAATCGTTAATAGTGTAAATTGGGTGGAATTCGATAATTTATATGGGATGGCTCAACAAGAACTTATTTACATTGGATTTGAAGGCTATAATGTTGTATTTAAATGGGAATCAGACCAGCTGAACGGTGTTCCACAGATGGTTAATTCTCGAAAAGAAGCTTTTTTCATGGAATCTGCGTTTAGATATAAGCACAGTTAGAGAGTGGAGGAACTGTTATAAAAATATTTATGACTGTTTTTTTTACACGAGATTTTATTTAAAAATATCTATGAACTTATTTTATTATTTATGTGATTAAAAAGGTACGTCAACATATTATTAGGAAAATAGCTATTCATGAATATAAAAAAATAACAGTTCATAAATATTTTTATGTTTAATGTAAAAAAATGGCAACACGTGATGTTTGAAAAAAAACATATTATTATAAAGGTTATAATTTTGTTATAAAAGTTTAAATAAAGACTGTTTTAATAAAACTTTTATTTTTATGTTTGATTAATAAAATGTGCATTATATACAGTGTTAGTCATCCGTACATCCGTATCATTTGTCTGACGTAACTTCCGCCGAATAGCTTTGTAAATAAAGAAGTGCGATCTTTAACGAAAGCTGCCAGAATTATAGAATAAAGTGGTATTATGGTGATTAATTCGTATTTATTCCAAACTGTGCATCGAACGGATACCATAATATTTATTTCGCTGCACGTTATTATCACAAAAAACAATAAAACATTCGTCAATTAATAATGTTTCATTTTGTATATGAAATCGAATGAGGATAATCACACACACACACACACACACACACACACACACATATATATATATATATATATATATATATATATATATATATATATACTAGCATTTCAGCCCGGCGTTACCCGGGTGTTTGGAGGCATATGTTCAGCAAAAAAAAATGCGGTCAATTTTTTTTATGTTTACCCCTATTATGACGGCTTAACTTTTATTTTTTGGGCTCAAATCAAGTTATTAAGTTAGATCCATGTTCAAGGAACCTATATATAAAATTTCAAGTGTTTAGACCCAATATTGTCGGAGGAGTTCGTAGAGTTCTCAACTTTGACCCCTTAACCACTATATATATATATATATATATATATATATATATATATATATATATATATATATATATATATATATATATATATACTAGTATTTCAGTCCGGCGTTGTCCGGGTTTTTGGATGTGTATGTTGAGCAAAACAAAAAAAAAGTGGTAGTAGGAAGGCAGTTTCGAACCCGTACCGCAAAGGAGGAAAAGAACGGGGTAACACGTTACGTTTATGCTGTTACGACCACCACCAAACCGGAAGCGACATTTTTTTTAATTAAGGCTAGACAATCTAAAGGAGAGGATAACTTTCAAAAATATCGGCGAAAAAAGTGACCCCCTCTGTAGAAAAGGGCCTAGTTGAAGGGGAAGTTATTAATGTCTTTAGCCAATTTTTCGATATTTGTCATATGAAAGGTCGAACTTTAAAACGCTACTGATCTTGGTAAAATCCGTCGCATATATTAAAAGTTTAAGGCAGACATGCAAACATACATACATACATACATTTATATATTGGTAACTAAAAATTTTCGACCCAAACTGATGAAAAAGCTTGCCCTATCTCTGAATACCCTTTATGCAAAATTTCAAATATTTTGACCAGAAATTGTCTGAGTAATTTGGAAGAGGCCACAGAGGTCAATTTTTTTTAAAACTTTGACACTTATTATGACCCTTTAAAATTTATTGTTTTTGGCTCAAATCGAGTTATTAAGTTAGATCTATGTCCAAGAAACTTATATCTAAAATTTCAAGTGCGTAGACCCAAAATTGTCGGAGGAGTTTGGTAGAATTCTCAAAGCTCACATCGTTGAACTTTGACCCCCTTAATCGCCAAATTTGTGGGCAAAAACCGATCACATCGATTTTCCCAAGTCTCAGTACCCTGTATATCAAATTTCGAGTCTGTAGACTAAAAATTGACAGAGTTATTGGGTAGGGAAATGTACACAGGTACACACACAGACAGACACGTTCACTTTAGTTGGTTATGCAGACCGTAAGCAGACCGTTGGAGGTTTTTGGGTTTCATTCTCCTCTCATACTATATCTCGCACAGATTAAGACATCCGTATATCGCAAGCCTACCTTCACCGGACAATACCTTAACTTCAACTCGCATCACCCATAGTATCAAACATGGAATCGCACGCTGCTTACAACATCGAGCAGAGACAATAAGTAGCGACACCATAACATACCACCAAGAAATGGTCAGGTTGGAGAATACCCTCTGTCGTAACAACTACCCCGATAACATACTATCCACCAGACGTGTTAATAGTATAAGAGAGGAGAATGAAACCCAAAAACCTCCAACGGTCTGCTTACCATACATACGAGGCATCTCCGAAAAGATTGTGAGAATATGTGTCACCTACAACATCAGGACAATATTCAAGAGCGAGTCAACACTCAGACGACACCTGGTACAAGTGAAGCCCCGCATGTGGAGGAGAACATGACTAAGAACTGCATATACTCCATCCTATGCAGTTGCAGAAAGAAAGGTTTACAAGGGTGAAACATGCCGCACCATTTAAAGTAAGGGTGGAAGAACACCGAAAAGCGGTAACTAAAGGGGAGACGGAAAAATCGGGTATAGCCAACCATGTCTGGATGGAGAGGGGGACCATCGCCCCCTATGGGATGAAGTAAAAATAATAAACAGAGACCCACTGGAAAGTGAGAAAACTTAAAGGAACAGCTTACATGCTCGGACATAACAACCTACTGAGCAAACCAACCATACAGCTGAATGCAATTTGGACACCTCTGATAGAGAGGGAAAACCTTGAATAACAACATAGGGTTAACATTAAGAAAAACCAACTAAGAATTGTCCTAGTAACATATGGCCGACTGGTCCTAGACGTTGTATCAAAGGTTACAGTTATCCAAAGATGCTGAGTTCAATCCCGAACGAAGGCAGTGAAAAGTAACAATCAAAACAGAGAATTAGCAACTATGTCACAGAGCCTAGCTGGAGTCCGAACCCACGTAATTATAATAATAGAGGGTTGCGTTCGAGACTCCTAGCAAACGGTTCCCCAGTTCGATACAAAACACCTGACGTTGTGACTATAACCAAGATGAGGAAGTCAGTCCGAAAATCTCAATCAATGAAAACATCTAAAAAATACAGACAATTACTATATATATATATATATATATATATATATATATATATATATATAAGTGTCTGTCAGGGTCCTTATGGCAGAGTGGGAGAATTCCAAACATGTTAAAGTAGATAGAGGAGTGTAGATTAGTCTCACTTAGTGCTAAGATATCCGGGTGTTTGTTAAGAGAAATGCTTCAACATTATTTAAATTAGTTCTAAGCCCACGGATGTTCGTAAATGCAATATATATATATATATATATATATATATATATATATATATATATATATAAAACCAACCTGCCTTCTCTTAAAACTAATTTAAATAATGTTGAAGCATTTCTCCCAACAAACACCCGGATATCTTCGCACTACGTGAGACTAATCTACACTCCTCTAACTACTTTAACATGCCTGAATTTCTCCCACTCTGCCATAAGGATTCTGACAGACATATACACGGGCTTGGAGTATATATTTGAAACACCCTCTCCTTGACTAGAGAAACTAAACTAGAATCGGACGATCAAGCCTTTATGTGCTTAACATGCAACATAACATTAGCTACTTTTATTTTCTCTACCGCTCTCCCTCGACCCAGGACCGTACCCTATTAAACTCTCTGACAGCATAGATACAGTACTTTCCCTCAACACTAGCGCACATGTATTTGGTGACTTCAATGTCCACCACAGCAACTCACACAGACGCAGCTGGTACCACAACACATAACTTCTCTATATCTCATTCCCTATCACAGATGGTTACGTCTCCAACCCGTTTTCCAGACCAGCATTAACAACACGCATCACTTATAGATCTGTTTCTGACCACAGTTCCCGATGGCTGTGTAAATAATGCCCACAGCCCACTTGGGAACGCCGATTATGCAGTGGTAATGGTTGAAATAGCCCTAAACTTTAGAGCCAAAACTGAAGAGCCATTGCTCAAAACAATGAGATATTATAAAAAGGCTGACTGTGAAGCCATCAGGGATCTCATCAGTGACGCCCATGGCAAAATATATTTTCACTTCCTGCTGAACATTACGCAAATGAGGCCACTGAATGGTTCAAAACGACAATTGAAGCATATGTTCCTACGCGCAAATTTTATAGCAAGCCCCAGTCTGCCCAATTGTTTACTTCTACTTGTGCAGCTGCAATAGTGCAAAGGCAGCATGCGTACCGCAAATTTAACCGACATAAGTCCAGTTCAAACAGACAGAAGTATATAGAAGCCAGAAGTAATTGTAAGAAAGAAATAGCGACAGCTAACAGAGAATTTACAGAAACCACTAAAACGCATCGAAGCACAGAAATTAGGAACCCGTGACTTCTGGAAAATCTACAACGGTGTAGTAAATAATGGGCAATCAACAATTCCATCACTATCCAACAATCATGGGTTTGTTTGCTCTGCAACTGAGAAGGCTAACATGCTTGCCAGTCGGTTTGCTTCCAACTCCACACTGGACCCTGCTAACCATCCGCTCCCCGTACTTTTCTTTGCGGACAGACGCCACACTAGACGATCTGAAAATCTCCCCTTCTCAGGTGCATGCTATCATAAGAAATCTTGACACTGCAAAAACATGTGGACCTGATCTCATTCCGGCTGTGCTATTAAAAAAGTGCCCCGCCGAAGTAGCTCCAGTTCTCTCCAAAGTCTACAATAAATGCCTTAATGAATTTTGCTTTCCTGCTTGCTGTAAAACTGCTTCTGTAGTACCAGTTTTCAAGAATTCTGGCGAAAGAACTGACTCAGTAAATTATCGCCCCATTAGCCTCCTCCCACTTTTCGCCAAAATATTTCAGATCATAATTAACCAAGCTCTAGTCCATCACCTTACAGATGCTAAACTTCTGACTGACCAACAATATGGATTTAGGCAAGCCCGTTCCACAGCAGACATCCTAACTGTAATCGCAGAAGTATATACTAGTCACTGGGCAAAGCGGGGGAGAGTAGAGCGGTAACTCTAGATATATCTAAGGCTTTTGACAGGGTATGGCATGAAGGTCTTCTCAGGAAAATCAGATCATATGGTATCACTGGAAGAATACATAACACAATTAAATCCTTCTTAGACATAAGAGAAAAATCCAGGTTGTCCTCGACGGTCGTACATCTAAACAATATGATATAAATGCGGGAGTGCCTCAGGGTCTATCCTTGGACCTCTGTTATTCCTAATATTCATAAATGACCTCTCTGACAAAATATTTTGTGAGATGGGTATATATTCTGACGACACCACGCTTAATAACAGACACTATATGGAAAACAAATGAACACATATCTAAAGTAATGGCAGAAACACTAGAGGATGACCTCCGATCTGTAGTGGAATGGGGACATAAATGGATGGTCACATTCAATGCTGCAAAGACTAAACTCGTTCCTTTCAATAATTACAAGAAACCTTCTCTACAACTAATTGAAATGGCCAATGACTCTTTATCTGAAAGTCCATCTTTTAAACTCCTCTGCCCAACGCTCACATGAAACATGAGTTGGTACAATTACATCGAGAGTATTGCCAGGACCGCTGCGAAGAAGGTAGGTTCTTTCTACCGTGCTAGAAAGTTACTAACGCCCGAAAGTATCCTGTACCTCTATAAGGCCACCATTCGCCCATATATGGAGTATTGTTGTCATATTTGGGCTGGTGCATCTGCGACTAGTCTCTCGCTCCTAGATGAGGTTCAAAAGATAGTCGCCAATCTGATAGGTCCTGAACTGTCATCTAAACTTCAGCCTCTGTCCCATCGACGAAACGTTGCATCCCTCTGCCTGTTCTACAAGTACTTTAACGGTGAATGCTCTGACGAACTTCAAACACTTGTGCCCCCTTTACGTAAATACCCCCGACAAACACGACAAGCAGCTAAATCCCACCCCTACACAGTAGAGATCCCTAGATGTAAGAGAGCCTTCTACTCCAGTAGTTTCTTCCTCACGACAGCTAGACTTTGGAATTCCTTTCCGGGTCCCTGCTTCCCCAACTGTATCTTGCTGCCCAACTCCCTACACAATGCCCTGATGCTTATATCCCTGATAGTAGCCCCCTAAAACAAAGCGGCAATGTGCCTCGTTTGGGGTGAAAATGTAATAATAAAAAATAGATGTGTGTGTGTGATTTATTTACATAATTGTAAAAATATTTTCTTTCCCTCACGAATATCATATTTGTACATTAAATCTGTATACTCACGATTCCATAGCTAGCTATAAGATATACAGACCTACATGTAATATGCTATTACGTTCTTACTTGCGTGATGTGGCCAGGTGCATTTTCGTGATGCTACATATTTCGGATAGTCCTTCCTTCGCCACGCGTGTATTTGACTTGGTTATTTCTAGAGATCGAAAAATTCCGCAGAATTCGGAAATGTTTTTATTTATTCCAAATGTGTTAGCACCCAATATTATTTATAGTTTTTTTTTTGTATTTGCGGGGTGGGGCATATTTAGCCTTGATTACCTATCTCTGTATTCATAACTTATCATTATTTTTTACTTAATTATTTATTCATTGTTCGTTATTTTTATGTTTTAATGCGATTCTGTTAGATTGAGCTATTAAGCAGAAATTGGAAATTAATTAGCGGAAGTGTGTTTGCGTTCAATATTATTTGCATTTTTTCTTTTTGATTTTAATTATATCTAACCTTCATTATTCATCTTTGTATTCTTATCTGATGGGTAGTTGCTTATTTTATTTATTTTATGATCTCGACAGTTCAATTAGACGAGGCTTTTTCACACAATCTAGAAATTAATTTGTTTGTTTTGGGGTGTGTATTGTCATTATTCATAGCATTTTTTTTAATCGATATATGATTTTAATTATTCATTTTTTGTATTATTAATTAATACTTTTTTATTTATATTCTATCTGCTGCAGTTCTTCTGGTATCCATCTGTTTATTTTTTTTACTCACTTTTTATATTAAGGGGAGGTAACTTTTACTGCAGTTAAAAAGGAATAAATCTGTAATTATTGATACGGTTTTATTTGTTTACTAGCGGGGGTACCCGGCGTTGCCCGAGTGTTTGTTTCCGGGACAGGGGGGGTTTAAAAATGTTATGGTAGGTAAGTAGTCATGAGTAAAAGTAGGAAAATAAAGTGTGAAAAAAAAACAAAAAAAAACATCTGCAACGTTAACAGTTCGGCCACCAAGAAAAGTCCATTCCAGTTGTTTAGGAAAAAAAAAACGACTTCGGTAGGTCGGCGTGAACGTGAAAATATAATATGAATTGTCCAGCACGCTAACCACTACGCCACAGAGCACCGCAGCTTAGTTTAGTGATTTTAAATAACTTCACAGGAAAGAACTACGAAGCCAAACCGGTGTTCTCTTCTCAACTGTTCCTTGTGAACGATCCCCAAACGGTGTTAAGTGGTGGCAAGGGGAGGCGGAATTTATAAGAGAGAAAATATTTTACCACTTTCATTGATCTTAACCGATTTTGGCCGTGACTTCTCAGCAGAAAAAGTATAGAAATCTAAGATTATCGAGGAATTTGAGAAATAATAAGTCTATAACACATCCCAGATATTGTTCTGCCGTTTGTGCATATTATATTTGCATGAAATATCTTGATTTTTGATCCTGTTAAGGTCAAAATCAGACGGGAAAAAATGAGTTCATTTTATTTATATAGAGAAGATAAATCACACATTTCGGTGTGATAAGGACCTCGTAAAAATTGAATCAGAAATACACGGCACGCAAAACCACAAGGGTCTCTTTACTTAAACATATAAAACATCACCGTTGACTAAGACCTTTCCTTAGCGGCACCATGCCATTAGAAAAGAAAAATAAACATAAAACAACGTCTTTTCTGTGGGAAAGGGGTTGCAGAGAAAAGAAAAAGGCATCTCCCGCTAGGCTACGAAGTCTATTTTGAACTCTGTCAGGGCAGGATAGGTTTTTCTAGTAGCTCCTGCGCAGATGCGGCAATAGTGCTTCAACGTACCTAGCAAATATATAGGTAAGGAATTGCATCAACAGTAACATATCTACTGAATCGATAGAATGACCCCACCATTTTCCCAGCGACCTTGGTAACAGATTTGATGTACGTGTTCCATTTCAGATCAGGAGTAATTGTCAAGCCCAGGAGCTTGTCGAAACATTGGGCCTCCCTAAGATGAGAGCCATTAATTTCAATTGATCCCACTTGGGAATCAGAGTGTTGATGATGTAAAGACAGAAGCTTGGTTTTAGATGCATTAAAAGTAATCAACCACCTCTTTCCTCATTGTACCACATGCTCAAGATAAGAGGAAAGAGAATCAGAGAGAACTTGGTTGTTTACGGTATTTGATGTACTGCCATAGATGGTAGTGTCGTCATTATATATATCTACAAATGATCTAAGGATGTGATTTGGAAGATCATTGATGCAGATTAGGAAGAGAGTTGAGCCCAGGAAAAATCATTGAGGGACTCCAGCATTAATACTGTGAGCTTCTGATTTCTACCCATCATGAATATTTCAGACAGAAATGATTTAATAACGGAGAATACATTTACAGCTATACCGTAGCTGGAGATCTTCTGCAGTAAACCTTTATGCCATATTCTATCAAAGGCCTTTAATATGCAAAGATAAACTGCCCTAGAAAGGAAGCCTCCGTCAAGAGATTCTCTAATCCTATGAGATATAACTGTAAGCACATTTGCTGTAGATCTAGTAGAACGGAAACCATATTGTATGTCACTAAAGAGTTTATTTTTTTGCTGAGGTGGTTGATTACTTCTCTATTTAACACAGATTCCAGCAACATATCCATGATGCACGGGAGACTTATTGGTCTGTACTGAAGAGAGTAACGATCGATCGCCTGAATTCTTAAATAGAGAGCATACTGACGAGATTTTTCTGTGTGTTGGGAAGCAATCTTCATTAAGACAACGCTTAAACAGCTTTGTAAACATGGGAACTAGTTCTGCTTGAAGCTTTTGCAGCACTATAATAGAAATACCGTCACGCACAGTTGTTTTAATGGTATCAAATGTTTTGATGAGCTTGGCAACATCACGCACAGATATTTGTATGTCGCATTGAGTGTTTTCTTATACAATAAGAAATACTATGAATTAGCGGCCTTGGTCGCATAAGGTAGAATTAGCTGCAAGCTCTTGGCAAAGAATATGGTTTTGTCTGATGCTGACGGGATTACCCCAGGTCAATTTATAATGGTTGGTATAGAGCACACGCTTCTGTTCAGGATCCTGTTCGCTATTTGCGGAAACTTGTTTGTCATAAAAAGGTTTTAGTTGTTTGAAAGCATGTTAGAATTCAGAAGAATCCTCGATAACGTCAGCAACCTTGGCAGAAATGTTTTGATAAAGGATTTCAAGTTTGTCTGGAGTTTGTCTGGATTTAAATGATCAAGAGGAGACAAATAATACATGAAGTTTCGGTACCATAGTTCACAATGTTTGCTAGCTTTAAGGTCTGTAGAAGATATGTCGAATCTGTCGAATAATTTTATCTATGACATAAAATTATGTTGAACAAAATTCAGTTGAATAAATTGTTATGTACTGTAATTTAATGAACACGCGAGCAGAAAGACCTTTTTCCAAGGTGTTATTTAATTGAATTTTACAAGGGTAAATGCGGCAGATGGTCATAAATTTATGTTAATAAAATAGAAAGTACTCAAATAAGAAAATAAAGAAAAGGCAAACGGCCGATTACCTGAGATGAGATAGGCAAATAAAGAGAAAGATATTATATGAAATCTATAACGGGGGGGGGGGCAAGTAGTTTGAGAAGAAAATGTACCGCCAATTAAGTGGAGATCTAGTAAAGGCAATGGACAAAGACAAAATGTTGATATTTCTTAAATGGTTACTTGAATTTGTGTCGCACAGAAGCAATCTCTCATGACAACTTTTGTGAATTATCACATTGATAAAACGGCTGAGATCCTCTGTGTCGATTATGTGGACAGAAAAATGGAATTTACAACACATCGTCAGTAGTTGTAGAAAATTATATCAAAAAGTGTACAGGAGGTGCCATAGAAATAGTGTGAGAAATGTCTATGGTAAGGCAGAATAGTTGGAATGGAGTGAAGAATAGTACGAGCAGGTTTCAGGTGGATAGTTGTAATGTGAAATTATTATAGGATACGAATATCTAATGTGACAATTTCATTCGAGCAAAGAAATCAAATTTAATCTTATTAGAAAAAACACAAGGCAATAACCATTGATATGATAATACCAACTGATTGTGATGTAAAGGAAAAAAATGAAAAAATAAAATGATAAGGTCAATATTTGGACCACTATTACTCCTTATATTTATTAATGAATTCCTGGTAATATTGCGTTGTGTCCGAGATTGGTGTAATTGCTATTTATACAATGCTCCATAACATGCACGGGAAAAGAACGGATGTACACAAATCAATGGCGAATCCGCCACGAAACAGGCTGATTTTCCAATGCTAAAATGTTGCCATCAACGGGAGAACCCAGCTGAGGAATTTGATATACCTTTGATGGCGCGAAAAGTTGTGTTTAACTGAAAGTGGTCTGCTATTGTCGTCACTTGCAAATCAGATAGATAATAGTAAGTTCTAAACGGAGATAAATATTATTAACACTGAAGCAAAGAAGGACCAGATGAATGTGAAGAGTTTAGAATAGGTGTTGTATTATTCATAAAACTGGCCGAACCGCTAGTCATGGATTGTTTAAATCTGGACAATTGGGCGTGCCTCCACACTCAGGCATAAATACAAAAATTATCTTCTCTTGTACTTGAAATAACACATAACAGGAATGAAAAGTTAGAAACAATGCTTATTTTCCAGTGACAATGCTGACAGCATGAGGAGGTCGCGGGGTGGTGTGTGTGTGCCAAATATATTATGCCACCACGGTCGCCGCTTATTTTTTATGCTGTCTGGCTGTCTCTATTTTATTGCAACTGATAAGGTTAGAACACTCCTCCAGGCGTTATCTTAAATGTCGGTCAGTCAACCACTTTTTACGTACTTCCCGAGCGTACCTGAATCCAGAATCACTACCTTAACCTAGGATTTGACTTTTTTTGACGTCATCTTCGCAAACACAGACAACTGACCGTCCTCTCCAGAACAACCTCTGCCACACGTAACTTCCCTCGGTAACATATGTGAAGGCTATATATATATATATATATATATATATATATATATATATATATATATATATATATATATATATATATAAGATTTGTTGTTGGCATATTTTAGCGATTTTCATAACTTCAAAACGCTGTTATTTTTATTGTTTTTCCACTACTTTAGAAGGTTTTAAAGCTATTAGCTCTTATTGTTATATATATAAATAAATAAATAAATATATATATATATATATATATATATATATATATATATATATATATATATGAATAGATCGGCCTTATTTTTTAGGATGTATTTACTTATTTATTTTTACTATTAAATATCATTTATAAGTATACTTGTATGCACGTAAAATAATATTTAATAATATATATATATATATATATATATATATATATATATATATATATATATATATGAAATTGCTATATTTGGGCAGCATTTTTTCACTCAAGCAAATATTATTAAATGCAACTGAGACATTATGCTTTATGATTTTTTTTTTAAATTTTCGATTTTTCGTATAATCATTTTTGCATCAAAATCAAAAATATTAATATGATAAAAGTTTCATAGTTGTTGCTGTTATAAACGCTTTCGATGCGTCCACGAATAATCTTCAGGTGTTGAAGTAAATGTGCGTAGGAGCGTAAATGAGAATTAAATGTTAACTGATCTGTGGACGAATCGAAAGCGCTCGTGAAAGCTACGACTATGGAACTTTTATTAATATTTTTGATTTTGATACAAAAAAGATTATACGGAAAATCGAAAAATATAAAAAAACTGTCTTCTGTTACATTTAATAATACTTGCTTTAATATATATATATATATATATATATATATATATATATATATATATATATATATATATATATATATATATATATTACTGATGGGACGATTCCAAAACTATTTCCAATTCCGAACAAAATTTCCGATTCCAATTCGATTACTGATTCCGATTTTTTTTTATATTCATAAATACTTAATTAGGGATTTGTTTTTTGTTTGTTGGGCTTTATTTTTGTAAATTTTTAAATTATTACATAACCCCCCGAGTAATTTCCGGGCATATTTTTTCTCAAATGTTTTCCTTGTAATTGATTAAAAGTTACGAGACACAAAGATTTATATTTCTTTTAAAACAAGCTGGTTTACAATGTTTGTTCTCAATGTTATTTGAATTTTTTCATAATTGAAAATAGTCGACGATTTGTGTGCACGATTACAGGACAGTGTAAAAAGAGAATAGTTTACAATATCCTTCTTCCCCTATTAAAATAATTTCCTAAAAAATATTCTTAACATGGGAATTTCGTGGAAGGTGGGCTATTCTGAGATTTCCCTCTGTCAAAAAATGTTCATATTCTTTATCCCAATTATTACATTTAATCGGTTATTAGATTCATTTGTTTTACGGTAAAAAGAAAAAAATAATGTACTATTATTACTACTAACAACAACAACAACAACAGAAATAATAATAATAATAATAATAATAATAATTATTATTATTATTATTATTATTATGATGATGATGATGATGATGATGATGATGATGATGATGATGATGATGATGATGATGATGATGATGATTTCGTTTATCAGCGTCTCCCTGGAAAGGGATGGGATTCATTTCCAGAGGATTGCCCTTAATCCCGCTTCAAACCAGGAGCTTCAAAGATTAATGGTTTTCCTAAGTATGTTGATGGTACCTACGATTGCAGTGGTCTGAAGGCCGCCTAAAACATCAGAGGTTTGTAGTTTTCTAAATTGTCCTTCCAGACGACTTGATACTACTCCTAGTGTACCAACTACGACCGGGATTATTTGTGTTTTAACCCCGTGCCTTATCTCCAAGGCCAATGGAGCATAATTGTTCCACTTCTCATTATCTTTCTCTCTCACATTCCTGTCCCCAGGTTACTGAAAAGTCTACAGTCTCCCAGCTTTTGGAAACCTTGTCAATGACGACCAAATCAAGACGATTATGTTCCAAGTGCTTAGTCGTTATGGCACTTTTGTCCTACCATACCTCTACCTTTCCATCCTCACTTGTTCTCACTTCATCAGGCACCTCCTCAAACCATTTTCCAGCGCACTTCACCCCAACCCTCTTACACACCTCCCAATATATCCGGAGTCCCATGCGACCGTGTCTTAATAATAATGATAATAACAACAATAATAATAACAATAACAATCACAATAATAATAATAATAATAATAATAATAATAATAATAATAATAATAATAATAATAATAGAGCAGCAGCAGCAGCAGCAAATGTGTAGATTAAGATCTTTAGTTACGATTAGCGGTACCCGGAAAACTCGTCTCCGGAAACCCCATACCCGGAAAACTCGAAGTTAGAGAGAAAACGAACACTTTTTTTTAAACAACAGTAAACAAGTAAAGATATTTTTAAAAAATATTATGGGATGTGTATTCTCTTTTAAAGACAATATCTTCTTCAAGAACGGTCATAAAATGTGTTTTCAATCGATATTTATTCAATAAGGGACCAGTTTTCCTACATAGCAGTTTTCCGGGTACGAGGTTTCCGGCTACGGGTTTTCCGGGGACAACTTTTTCGGGGACGAGTTTTCCTAAATTCACCATTAGCTCACCCCCAAAAATAAGATACTACTTTTTCAGACGATTAGGGTTAAATTATTTTTAGGTGATTACTTTGGAAACTTAGAACAAACTACCGCGACTTGTTTTCTCTTTTTCACGAGTTCGCAATTATAACTTTTTGTTGCAAAAGAAATAAAGTTCTCATTAGAATTCTGCAACCTATGATAATCCAGCTGAAAATAAAACTGTGACTCTTTAGTTTTTAAACGATTAGGTGTAAGCGGCTTGAAAAAATAATAAATACACTAAACAATATAAAGTCGGTTTTGCATATAAAGTATATGGAAAACGATCGTTCTTTCGGACCAGACAACATTTTAAGGATATAGTCAACTTTGTTTAAAAATTTTAGTCATTTAATGTTCCTGATCAAAATTTAGTGAAAATATGTCATTGTAAATAGTCATACAAAATACGCCTTTTTTTCATAGTACTAACCCTCTGTGCGGTAATGCGAAAAATAAAGCGATTACGAGTGGTTTTATGATATAGTTGGTCAAACTTAAGATTAGTGGTAAAAACATTGCTTATCTGCCCTAAAAGTTAAAAGGATCCGTATAAGAGGATCATTTTATGCTTAATGTATCTGTACAACTCATGCCACACTAAATTCTAAAATAATTATTTATTTTCTTTTTCGGTGTATTCACACATAATCGCCTAAAAAAAGTAAAATCTACTCTAATCGAGAAACATGGTTTTGTTAAATAATGAGATTCTGGTTGACAGCATCATTTTGTGATTTCAACCGGGGCAATAAATTCTGTTCCAAAACCTTGCAGTAGTTCATAGAATTCATTTTGACATCTTCAGGGACGAGAAAAAGGCTAAGAATCTCACTAATAATTATCCCAGTCCAAATCATTACAATCGCCTCCCTTTTGATGTCTGAATCGCAAGCGTGGGCTATTGCCTTTAAGAAGACATCCCTTAGTCCAACAGGCGGGGCCGTCGATGGTTGCGCTACCCTGGTCACTCCGAAGAACATTTTGAAAATTGGTTTTCAAATATTTAGTGACCTATGCTAGTCGCTTCTGACAGTTGATATCACTCAAAGAGGACATTTTTTCGGTGTTCTCCGATCCGCTATTTGTTTCAAAATCCCATTTCGGGCCCTTTTAGAAATGCCAGACACTCTTGCATGGTCGAAAATTGCTTTGCTTGTACTGTGTGAGTTCGCTAGCAAACTCCTCTTTATTTTTATAAAATCTTGTGGTGACGTCACCTTTGCTCTGACACTTTTGTGCTTTTTTTCTTCCGTCTTTGTCGTCAATGATGAAACGCTTCACAGTTCGATGATGTCGCTTCAACATTTTTGAAATTTCTAATGTAGACATCTTCGCAGCAAATAATTTAACAATTTCACCTTTCTCAGTATCTGTCAATACCTTTCCTTTAGAATTAATTATTAATAAATTTAGGTTACATGCATAAACTTTTTGCTCACCTGAAAAACGAAAAATGTTTAACAAGAATTAAATTCTGTTTTTATTTCTGTAAAATGTAATAATGAAAATAAACAGAATAGCAAGCAACAAATAATGACAGCGGTGAGACGAAACAAATAAAGCAAAACTTATAATTGAGAAAAAATAGGTAAGCAAACTCTTTTGTCCCCTACAGTAGAATAAATAGTAGAATACGTAGAGAGAGAGAGAGAGAGAGAAACTAAGCTCACTATGCAACTGATATTTGGCTAAACATGATGTGGCCACATTCTTTTACCAACCCCACTGTCTGTAAACTTCTATAACACTAAGACGCAAAAGTTTTTATTGGATTTATCAATAAGTTATGCTTTGCACGCACTACAGAATGACACAACTTTAAAAGCCTATGCACCAACATATATTGAGAGAGAAAATAAAACATACAGGGAAACATATATAACGAAATTTATGTAAAAAAACCTTAGGCTTATTTACTTCAAATATACAGCAAGATTTTTAATGCATTTGAAAAAAATACATTATAGTGCAAAGCTGTGTGTGTGTGTGCGTGTCTGATTAAGTTCAAATATATTGATAACATGAACTAAAAAACAATCTTTTTAAAAAATACTTCAATCCATTCGTAGCGCTATTAATTATATTATATAAACACCAGACTACGCATGCCCCGTTGGGTCAGTATATTATATTAACTATGAAATTCATGTATGAGCGTGACACTTGTGACGCAAAGGAAATAGGGGTTTTTTTTTGACATAACAGAAACATTTCTATGGAAGTATATTAAAATGAAAACGAATATAGATAGATTTCTATGAGTCGTTCTGTTTATTATAATTGATTATTTTTGAGAAAAAAAATTACAGTTACTGAATTATAAGTGGTTGGTCATACTTATAGGTAAATGTGCACTGAACAGATACCATAATTCTTAGTATAGGTAAATTCAAATTTTGATATATCTGCTTTTTTTACATCGTTCATTTCTGTATTACGTTTAAGTTATTTTAAACCCCACTCTTCTCATGTTAAATAATAATTTCGAAATAATAACGTTAATATTTCTGTGCGAAGGTTATGCGCGCATGCGCAACCGGATGTCGTAAACCGGAAAGTGGGTTATATGCATCGTTGCAAGATCATTTGCGTTTTATAATTATATAGATAATCTATAAAACTCTTCAACAACAAATTTGTCTGCGTTTTATCAGCTCATTTAGTCACATGTGTTTTACTATATGCTTACAAGTTTGTTTTTGTATTAAACTTGTGCCAAGCTTTTTCAGGAGTGATCATGAAGAAGCTGAGAGCTGGGATTTTTGACGGTCCTCGAATCCGTCAGCTCATCAAAAATGCAGAGATCAAAAACTCAATCAAAAAAGTGGAACTTTTTTTCTTTCTTTTATTCAAATTTTCACCCACAACCAAGGCACTATGTCACTTTAAAGTAGGGGGTTACTATCGGGGACATAAGTTGCAGGGGTATTATGAAGGGAGATGAGTGGCAAAATGTCTGTTCATATTACACTTGAACTTCTGCATGTCAGTACAGTTGAGTAAGCATAATCCCAGAAGCAAGTTCCAAAGTCTAGCAGATCCGGGGAAGAAACTATTGGAGTTGAAGGCTTTCTTTCACCTAGGGATCTCTACTGTGAAGGGGTGGGACTTAGCTGCTTGTCGGGTTTGACGGGGGTGTTCACGTCGAGGGGTTACAAGTGCTTGTAGTTCGTCAGAGCATTCACGATTAAAGTATTTGTAGAACAGGCAGAGGGAGGCAACATTTCATCGATGGGACAGAGGCTGAAGCCTAGATTATAGTTCAGGACCTATCAGGTTGGCGAATCTCTTTGAACTGTCAAGAAGTGAGAGACAAGTAGCAGATGCACCAGCCCAAATGTGACAACAGTACTCCATACATGGGCGAATGGTGGCCTTATAGAGGTACATGATACTTGCAGGTATTAGTAGTTTTCTAGCACGGTAGAGAGAACCCATCTTCCTTCGCAGCAGCCTTGGCAATGCTCTCAATGTATCTGTTTCAGTTCATGTCCCTATAAACGTTAGACCGAGGAGTTTAAAGGAAGTACTTTCGGGTAATGTGTTCTTATACATTGCTATTAATGGTAGAGAAGGTTTCTTGTAATTATTGAAGGAAACAAGCTTAAGTCTTGGCAGCATCGAAAGTGACCCTCCAGTTTTGTCTCCATTCCACTACAGATTGGAGGTCATCCTCTAGTGTTTCTTCCAGTTCATTAAATATGTATTTATGTGTTTTCCCCTCGTGCCTGTTATAGAGAGTGGTGTCACCAGCAAATATACCAACCTCAGAAACAATTTTATCAGGGAGGTAATTTATGAATATCAAGAATAATAGAGGTCCAAGGATAGACATCTGAGGTACTCCCGCATTTATTGACATGTTGTTTAGAAGTACGACTGGCGAGGACAACTTGGATTTTCCTCTTACTTAAGAAGGATTTAAGTACTTTATGTATTTTTTCAGTGATACCATATGATCTAATTTTCCTTGGAAGACCACCAGTTCATACCCTGTCAAAAGCCTTAGATATATCGAGGGCAATCGCGCCAGCTTCCCCTGTTTTTTCAAGTGAACGATCCATACGTTCAGAGATTACACTGGAACGGGCTTGCCTAAATCCATATTGATTGTCGGTGAGGAGTTTAGCAGCTTTAAGGTGATGGACTAGAGCTTGATTAATTAAGGACTCAAATATTTTGTCGAAATGCGGGAGAAGGCAAATTGAGCGATAATTTAATAAGTTGTTTCGACAGAATTCTTGAGAACTGGTACTATAGAAGCTGTTTTCAAGCAGTCAAGAAAAGCAAGATTCGTTGAGGCATTTGTTATACGAGGGGCGGACAATAAGTAATTCCCCTGACCCACTTCCAGTTGTCTGGTCTAGCTGAAATTTTGCATGTGCAATGATTTAAATGTCTACAGGTTATGTGGCAAATTGCAGCTCTGACCTAATTGTGGTTTCTGTTCTATAAGTGTTTGAACTAAGTCTGTGAAATGAAGCCTGTTGAATGTCAAGTGATCAGGAGACTTTTGATGAAATGAAAGAAACTCATGGTGATGATGCCCCATCATATGACATTGTAAAACGCTGGCATCGTGAATTCAAACATGGCCGGACCTGATCGCCCCCCTTCTGCCATTGATGAGGCATCTGTCCGACAAGTTGAGGCTGCCATTTTGGAAGATCGGTGCATTACAATTCGCCATATAGCCCAAGATGTCAAGATTAGTACAGGGTCTGTGGAAACTATCATTCATGACCATTTGCGTATGCATAGGGTGTCTGCTAGATGGATTCCCAGATTGCTCACACCATTCCAGAAGCGAGAACGCGTCGAGTGCTCGAGGATGAATTTGGAAGATGAATCAAAGTTTTTCAAAAGACTGATTACGCAGGATGAAACCTGGGTCCATCACTATGATCCAGAGACCAACAGCCAGTCAATGCAGGGGAAACACTTGGACTCACCACCTCCAAAGAAGGCAAGGGTGCAGCCCTCCGCTGGCAAGATCATGCTCACATTCTTTTGGGACCAGGACGGAGTAGTGATGACAGATTTCCTGGCAAAGGTACCACAATTACAGGAGCCTATTATGCTTCACTTTTGATGAAATTAAGGGAAGCTATCAAAATCAAGAGGCGGGGCAAGATCAGCAAAGGTACCCTCCTCCTGCAGGATCACACTCCGGTCCACAACTCGCATGTCGCCAGATTAGAAGCACGGGCGTGTGGTTATGAAATCCTCCCCCATCCTCCCCACTCTTCTGACTTTGCAGCCTCTGACTTTCACCTCTTCCCAGCCAAGTTGATTTTGAAAGTAAAAGCGTTTCCCAGATTATGCAGCCTTTATTTCTGAAATCACGTCGTGGTTGGAAGTCCGACCTGGGGTGGTCTACAAAAACGGTCTCCAGAGCTGCATCAAACGATGGGAGAAGTGCATAACTCTGGGTGATTCCTATGTAGAGAAGGACTAATAACTGCCAAGTTTCGTTGCTCTACTCCTATGGGAAGTGGGTCAGGGGTATTACTTATTGTACGCTCCTCGTAAAGTTTGGAGAGAACTGGAGCAAACTCAGCGGATCATTCTTTTCATAGTACAGGTGTCTAGGTCTTTTATGATACCATGTACCTGAGAAGGGGTGATTTTCAAATCATCTAATGTGGCGTCTGTCCGCAAAGGAAAGTCAGGAAGGGAGTAGTGTGCCAGGTCCCATGTGGAGTTAGAGGAAAACCGACTGGCAAGCAGGTTAGCCTTCTCGGTTGCCGTGCAAACAACCTCATGATTGTTTGATAATGAGGGAATTATTGACTGCCCATTATTTACTATACTGTTGTAGATTTTCCAAAAATCACGGGTTCCTAATTTTTGTGATTCGATGTCTTTTCTGGTGGTTTCAGAGTATTCTGTCTTAGCTGTCGCTATTTCTCTCTTACAATTACTTCTAACTGGACTTATGGCAGCTGCACAAGTAGAAGTAAACAATTGGGGAGAGCGGGGCTTGCTATAGAATTTCCGTGTGAGACCACGTGCTTCAATTGCAGTTTTTAACCAGTCAGTGGTCGCATTTGCGCACTGTTCAGCTCGAAGGGAAAATATATTTTCCCATGAGGCATCTCTGATAAGATACTTGATGGTTTCCCAGTCAGCCTTTTTGAAATACCTCGTTGTTTTGAGCAGTGGGTCTTCGATTTTTGGTTGAGAATTTAGAGCGATTTCTAGCATTATCAGATCCTCATTAGCAATCCCGAGTGGGCTGTGGACATTCTTTGTACAATCATCGGGAACTGTGGTCAGAAATAGATCTAGAAGTGAAGCATGTTTATCTTGCTGGTCAGGGAAACGTGTCGGAAATGTAACTTGTCGGAAATGTAACTTTCTGTGATAGGGAATGAGATATAGAGAAGCTATGCTGTGCTTCCAGCTGCGTTTGTGTAAGTAGAGAATCCAAGCTAGTTACTGTGGTGAACATTGAAGTCACCAAATACATGTACTAGCGAGCTAGTATCGAGGGAGAGTACTATATCTATGCTGTCAGAGACTTTGTTTATTAGGGTACAATCTTGGGTCGAATAAGAGCGGTAGAGAAAATACAAGTAGCTAATATTATGTTGCATGTTAAACTGGAAGGGTGTAAGGCTTTTGTTCTAGTATTTAGAATTGCCAACAATAAACCGAGAAACTACACAGAACTTGTCAACAACCTGCTGACTTCATCCAAAAACCTGTGCTGTAAAATGAGCGCCAAGATGCACCACCGATTTTAATGTATGAATCGTTTTCCTGAGAACCACATTCTAATGAGTGACGAACAAAGGAGGAGGTTCCATCGGGATGTGAAAAAGATGGAGAGCAAGCATCAGGGTCACTGGGACGCAGTCATGGCAGCTGCCTACTGTTGGAATCTGAAAATAGACCTTCCTGCTTCTGAACATTCCAGGAGTTCGATAAAACAGAGATTCAAGCCTTAAAATTTGAAGCAACGTTCAATTTTCGTGTACTTAACCTTTATCAATGCCCATCATTTAGTTTACAGTAATCGATGTTTCTATCAGGTAATCAATATATGTTGTTGGCAAAACATTTGTTCTCTTGCAAACATATTAAGAATGATATGTGTTGATAAAAACCAGTTGATAATGCAAAATAATGTAATCAGTTTTGTTATAGGATCTGTATTTTTCAAATAAACTTAAATACCAGGAACGATGAGATAAACGGATGGTATTTCTCGATTTAACAGTGCAAAAATACCCTGAATTAGTTATTCAAGATAACATTCAAAAGTAAACAAGTGAAGCATTAAGGTTCCCCCTTTGGGTGCACAGTAAACGAGGCATAAAAATGACTAAGTTCAGCATTTGACTCTTCCCCATTTAGCCCCAAAAGTCCCCATGGGACTCAAATTCTGATGAAAATGAACAAACTGTGCAGTTTTAGGCCTTAAAATATGCAAGCTTTGGTTCTGTACCATGCAAAAAAAAAATAAATGACAACGTCCATCATTCGCCCCCCCCCCTCCATTTAGCTCAAAAGTCCCCCAAGGCCTTAACATATTTAAATTTGATTTCAACACCATGCAAAACTGCTAAATAGACATACACAGAAAATTTGAGACAAATATAGTAAAATAGTCCCCCCAAAAATGGAGTGTTTTTATTAGGCCTAAAACAGCTCCTGGTGCACACACAAGAGTTATCATGAAGTATAGACAAACAAAATTATATAGAAATCAGTTAGTTATAACGTTTTAGAAAGTTTTATAAAAATTCAAGGCATCAATTTTTTTTATAAGTACAAAAGTGTCAATTTAAGCTATTTTAACTTGAAAGGCACCCCTAACGGGTCAACCAGAGTTGCCCGGAAAATCCCTTTCTGTTACTTGTTTACTCATATAATGTTTAATGTTTGTGTAAAATTTCGAAAAATTCCAAGGCGTAGTTATTGAAAAAAGTGCGGACAGACAAACGGACGAACGGACGAACGGACAGGTCATTCTCTCATTTTGTCGGGGGACCAAATAGTGTTGCCCAGTGTTATCGTTGTATATTATTTGATTATATCTATATGTAATTTGAGGTTGCTATTTTTCAAAAGTAGGGTAACCAATGAAAGATAACGAGGTTAATACAAGAGTGCTCACTACGAAAGTAGAGCAAGTTATATTTTAAATTTGTCTTAACATAAGCAGTAATTTGTTGCTACACAGTCATGAGTATGTTTCGGAAACATGCTCATGACTGTGTAGCAACAAATTTCAATTTCAATTTGTATTTACAAAAGCAGTAATTTGTTGCTACACAGTCATGAGCATGTTTCGGAAACATGCCCATGACTGTGTAGCAACAAATTACTGCTTATGTAAAGACAAATTGAAAATGCATATATATATATATATATATATATATATATATATATATATATATATATATATATATATAAATAATTAGTTTTTTTTGGAAAAAGAATTCCAGCAGAGTGCTCAATTAAAAGGAAAATCCAAAATTTAAGAGCGTATTTATATTTTGTGTACAGAAAGTTGTTAGTTGAGACAGATCATTGGTACCGTCGGTTTCAAGCCCGATAATAAGGCCCGTTTCAGGTATCCTTATCAAGCTCTCTTCAGCCAATATTCGTCGACGAATATCGGCTGAAGAGAGCTTGATAAGGATTCCTTAAACGGGCCTTATTATCGGGCCTTATTATCGGGCTTGAAACCGACGGTACCAATGATCTGTCTCAACTAACATCTTTCTGTACACAATATATATATATATATATATATATATATATATATATATATATATATATATATATATATATACTTAATGTATCTACATAAACTTTTATGTAAATACTTGACTACCGTTGGGTAAGTATGTTATGTATGTGCGTGACACTTGTGACGTAAAAATAGTTTTTTTGTGACATAACAGAAACATTTTTATGAAGGTATATTAAAATGAAAAAAGAATACAGACAGATTTATATGAGTCGTTCTGTTTATAACTGTTTATTTTTGAAAATAAAATCTTATAGCCATTGAATTATAAGTGGTTTACCATACTAATAGGTAAATGTGCACTGATGCCATAATACTAAAAATTAAATTGAAATTTTGATATATGAATTAAAACACGAAAAAACAATTGGACGCTGAAAACGTACACAGTAAAACAATACGTTTCATCGTTGCGTTGATTATTTGTAATGCAAATTAAAAAAATTATTTTTGGGGTTATTTATTTATGTTGGTAGTGTAGAAGAAAATGTATGAATGTTTCTAAGAAAGGTGTATTACAAATGGAGAATATTTTTTAAAAAACATGAAGGCGGTGTGTAAATCGCCGTTGTAAAATGCTCTTATGGTTGTCAACGGGTTAAAGTAGATTTATTTGTAAGAAAATTACGTTGAAATAACTTAAACGTAATACGAAAATGAACAATGTAAAAAAATGTAGATAGTATTAACAATTGTGTATTTGGATAATTTATACGCGAAAAAGAAAACAATTGGGACGCTGAAAACATACACAGTAAAACAATACGTTTTATTGTCGTGGTGATTATTGTTTATGTACGCACGCGCAACCGAAAGTCGTAAACCGGATGTTGTGTTACAAGGTCATTTAAGTTTTAAAATTATATAGTTTTATAGTATTTACTTCGACAATGCATAATATAATACTATATATATATATATATATATATATATATATATAATTATTTTTTATTATACATATATATATATTATATATATTATATAAGCTGAAGTTTTTGTTTTCCAGAGGTTAAGTAACCAAATAAGATTAAGAACGTTAACATTAGAGTGCTCTGTACCGAAGTAGAGCAGAGTATACTCTTTATTTATTTTTAAATAAGCAGTAATATGTTGCTACACAGCCATGAGCATACGAATACCATTCTTTCTAGTCTTCCATTATCTCTCTCTGGATCCTTAATCCCCCCATCCTTCCCCATTCATTCCTAAACACAGACTCAAATCCGCACCCCTTCTTAGGTCTTATTTACATACAACCAAATCTTATTTTTCACAACATTTGACGGAACTTCCTGATATTAACTCTCTATTACGAGGAAGAACTGATATTTTCATTACAAATTTTGCTTTCGTATCAGGTGTATCGCCTAAAAAGGTCCCTAGTTACTGGTAACTAGCTCACCGAAACATGTTCATAACTTTGTAGAAACACATTACTGCTTATGTAAAAACAAATAAATAGTAGATTATATATATATTTTAATAATGTATGTATATTATATCTATATATATTTACATGATTGGGTTGAGCATATTGGGAAGTGATAAACAAACTGTCATTAACCTATTAAGTGATGCTATTTGCATAAACACAGGGAGCTTAGGAATATGGACAATGCTTGAACATTGTTAATTCACATGCCTGTCGTAGCAGCAGACGAATAGCGTAACGGTTAAAAGCGCCGACTGTCATCTAGGCAGTCGAGTTTCAAACTCGCTGATCAGTTGTGATACAGCGAAACAGTACTATATATAAATTACTATATATATGATATATAATAGGGTATGACCCCTGAAAGTTGGGAGATTCTATTTATAAACTCTACCGGTAGGAACTTATGAATCAAATTAATTCACGTTCTGTTATCAACCAATCAGAAACCGGAATTGCTCCATAAAAATGGAATCCTTTAGCATTCCAACACATTTTTTTTCGTGTCAATACAGGATAAATATTTTGTTCTTAGCTTGTAAAATTATAAAGTCCAGCACGTGAATAAAACAACGACACACTGACATGTCTTCACATCCAGAATTTGTATAGAATAGGTACCCATCAGAAACTGTTCTGAAATTAAACATGGCTTCCAATACATTTAAGTTATAGCCCAGCGTCAACTTTATTCGATAGAGCAGAGTCAAAATTCGAATTATGACGAGTAAAATTTTAGGATAATTACGAATCCAAAAGGTACACAAGATTATTCAGGCACAACCTAAAAACAGAAATGTCCCTGAATTTATTGAAAAGAATAGTCGATGACTTTTTATCGCATCAAATTGTGACATAATGTTAACCGAGGTTAAGAACAGAGTAAATAAAAAATTCAGAATGGTCGATCGTGGCAAGATATCATGGTTTCTGGGCATACAATTTACTCAGGAAGGAATTATTAAAATAAATCAATCGAGGTACATTGATAAAATCCTATTAAAGTTTGGAATTCAAGAATGCATGAAACGCTCTACACCAGTCGAAAATGATAATTATAAAAATAAAGGCACAAGATCTGAAATAATTGATGGTAACTTATACCGAGAGATAATAGGAAGCCTTACATACTTAATTAGCCTCTTTCCCGGGTGTATGGAGGTGTGTGTTGAGTACAAAAAAGGAGTTGTAGGCAGACAGGCTCGAACCCGTGAAGCGAAGACGGAAACGTAAGTGAAAGAAAATTTGACGGCTTAGCCGATGTCTCCATTACGCGACCAGAAGTCAAAAGCGTAAAAATTAACCGAAGTCAATTCACGGTGACGATGCCTTGCTAAAATTTCGGCGAAAAATTTGACTCCTCCTTATACAAAACGACATAGTCTATGGTGAAGGAATAATTGTTTTTGGCCAACTTTTCGATATTTGTCGTCCGAGACGTCGCGCTTCAAAATGATATCGATCTTGTCAGGATCTGTCGCCTCTGTCGAAAGTTTCTGCGAGATATACAAGCACACATACATACATACATACATACATACATATATACATACATTTAAACAGACAGGTGACATTTTTATTATAGAAGATTATTGCTACAAGACCTTACATATGTTACGTAGTAACAAAACTACTACAGAAATTATCAAGACCGACAATGAAGGATTTAAATATAGCTAAACAAGTCTCTTATTACTTAAAAGGAACTAAGAAACAGCTTTTAGTATGTAGAAAATAATCAACAAGTCCCCTACAATTAGACGAGTTTTCAAATTCAGATTGGGGTAACAATAAAGATCAAAGATAATAAATAGTACCTTAAAAAAGTTTGCGTGATTTAATAAACCAAGGAAAACCTTTTGAGCATGCGCTTTGAGGGAGCAATCATTAAATAAAAGCGCCGTTTACGCAGGGTCCACGTTTCCCGTGAAGTACCAAATTTTCTAAAAAAAATATTTTATTTAATATTTGATAATAGAAGAAGTGTTTTCTTTTCGTTTGAAGAAATTTTAAAAACTAAAGTAGTTTTTTATATAAATATATGGTTTCGTTTTTCGTGTCTTCCGTTCGGTTTCGTTACATAATCAACCGTATCCAATTCCGGCAGCTTGATTTTTTTTCTAAGCAGTGATCTTGGACATTACCTAAAAATATCCAAATTTATTTCCTTTTGGAGGGGAAGGAATCGTTTTAAAACTATATCTACCTCAGTATTTTCTTTAAATTTCTATTTTTGAGCGATTATTGAGACTTTTAAGACGTGATTATCTCATGTGGGACATTTTTGTTCTTACGTAACACTCGACATTATTTGTTTTGTTTTTTTATTAAATAAACTCTTTAAAATAAGTTGAACCACGAAAAACTTTCAAAGCTAGGTAGAAAAGGAACACTTAGAAAAATCAATTTAATTAAAAAAAAAAATAGTAAGCAAGCAAAAATATGTTTTTTTTAAATATTATGGGATGTGTATTTCCTTTTAATAACAATATCTTCTAGAACGGTTATAAAATAAAAACCAAAATATATATATTTATTTTTTCTTTATTAACAGAATTTAACAACCCTCCCTCGCCTCACTAAATTAAAACCCTGGGAAAGGACGCCCTATGTAATCCCACTTGCTCAACCCTGCTTAGAATACACGCTTTCGCCCTTTTGCCTTAAATCATCGCCATAATACCTCTCCCCAAATTATACACCACTTCATAGTGCTGTTGTCTCGGTTGTATCTACCAATAGAATGCTCCTGCATAGATAATAGCATCTTACACACCGATAAAATAAAATGACTACCCATCCACACTATACCTCCCCTTTAGCCTTAAAACATATACTACATGCATTTAAGACTGTGATAAAGACCCTATACACCTTTCTACATTTCTATATAATACGCTCCTCCTTTAGTCAGAATTCGATAACCCCCTCCAACATCATTTATAATTTTAGTTGATCTATTTCGTTCCTAATGAATTCCACGCTAGACGCCGCATCCTCACTATGTTACCCCGCATCTTCTCTATTCTTCTGATGAGAAGCATTAGGCTTTATGCTTGGCATAAAGAGTCCCTTCTATCCCTAACTAATTGTTTGTATTCCCTTATTGAATAAATGAACCAATCTATATTTACCAATATATAGTTTTTGTGACTTCATTTCCCATTCCTACAGTGTTCATATATATATATATATATATATATATATATATATATATATATATATATATATATATATGATACTTATCTTGAAAAAATCACTGTGAGTTTTTTTTTTATGTTATAATAATTTATTCGTATAACTTTGTTTCTGCTTATCTCAAAAGTATTGATTTTACAAATCATATTTACTTACAAAAACATTTCATCAAGCCATATTGATACATTTACAATAATAACACTCGCAACTAGTTTAAAGGACGTCTATATTATTTTTTATGGAAATCCCCTCTGACAAAGAATGAAGCCAACGGAACGAGAACATGTTACTCCCCTGAAGTAAATAAAGGGTTCCGTTTGAAATTCCGTCCAGATTCTTGATGTAAGAAGGTGAAAATACTTGTGAAAGCCAAAAACTAGCCAACGATAACAATCTGACTTGGAAAACAGCCATTCTCACCTTCCGCTCATGTGAGGAATGTAAGGACTAAAGGACAAAATAAGAGAAGCGATATATAGCAGGCTGCCGAAAATGAATCAAAAGTAAATATTAAGGTTATATGATTTATAATTTTCTTTTTTGCACTCAAAACCAAAAATATTTTTAATAAATATCACATAAATAAAGGTATACAACTTTATGCCGTATACTGGCGGCTACAATTAGAAACCATTGCTACACACACTATCGCATATAATCAAAGATTCGATAAATTTTAACTATGTTCAACAAGCAATAATAAAATTTAATAAAACAAACCAATACTATTACTGGTGTTATTATAAGAAGCTATATTACCAACATTTACTATATAAAAAATACAATAAAATAGCACACATAATGATATATTTAAATCAAAAAAAAAGAAAGCAAAACTTTTATACACGTAAATATGGAAGCGTTGGAAGCAACCCTTTACATTTGACCTATTTACCCTTTCTATACGAGTACGAACCTTTCTGTTCTAGGGTTACAATCAGGATTCGGTTCTGGGTTCGGGAAGGAGACAACAGCACGTTTCTGCCCGCTTCTTTTCCAATCGACCACACTTGGCCTCTCACCACCAATGTCACACCGCACAATCTGAACGTCAGCAATACGAAATACTTTTCAAGAGAAGATGTTCATGACTCTTTTCTTTTTTCAACCTCCAGGGAATTTTCCCAGCTTTTATATCCTCCTATCTAGAAAAAAAAAGAAAGAGACAGGAAAAAATAGCTTCTCCCATCATGTCTTGCCTTCCCAATATGCCCTTCGTGTATATAAATGAGGTAGCCATCCTTTCCTTCTTTTTTCCTATAATTCAATAACTTGAGTGTTATTTCTTCCGCCCGTCACACCAATAATTTCCTGGGTAAGGTTAACACTGTTGTCCAAACTTCAAACTTCCAAACTTCTGTATACGTAACGCACCTTCTCTCAACTCCAAACGAACTTCTGCTAATTCAACTTATTTCTTCGAAATCCAACTTCAAAATGAACGTCCCTCTAAAAAATCAACCCTCTTTTATCTCCAACCAAGAGCATCTCATTTGCATATCGGGTGGTCACATTGCAGGCATATAAAGAGATAAGGCAGCCATTTTTGTATCTTTCTTCTTTATTCATTTCATTCCACGATCGACCCGTTGAATTATGCACACGTGCTAGTTAGGTAAGTCGCACGTTTCCCTACATTTCCCAAAGAGCGATGCAGCTACGTCCGGTACGTTTTTTTTTTCTAACCATATACCCAACATCTGTTTTCATGGATGTACCCACATACGATAGATTTCAATAAATTAAATTAAATATATACATTTATACATATATATAAAATATAAAACTCAATAAATTAAATTAAATGCACACACACATATATATGCATAAAGAAAATAAAATGGATAAAATGGAAATACATAAATAAATTAGTAAAAGAGGAAAAATAAAGTACTGATAAATTATTAAAATAAAATATTGTATATTATTACACACCATTAGAATAAGAACCTTAGAACCGATCAAGATGAATAAGACTTTGTTTTCTGTTTGAAATTTTCGCCTCAACTCTCTGTTTCATTACTAGGGTGTTTTCTCTTTTTCAAAACATTCATCGGTTGTCAAACTTTATTTTTTTCAAAGAGATTTAATCTCGAAATATCAAAGACCCCCCCCCCAAAAAAAACAACACATCCTCATTTATTGACTTTATATCTTATGTTACATGCGACTTTGAAAAGTAAATAGACAATTTATATTTTACAATTCTGGAAAATTTTTACTGTTTGTCTATTTTTGTTAATTTTTCACACCACTTAGCTTTTCCGAGGAACGGTGCACCTTCTCCAAGTAATGTTACCTTAAGTAATAGCACGAAGCTGGATACTCCACCAGACTAGATAAATTCTTGTCCTGTAATCCAGTAAGACCAAGAGACCAAAATGCAAGATATACTACAACGTATAAAAATGGTTAATTGGGAGACGAAAATTATATTCTCAATTTCTTTACTAACACAGTGTTTGAGAGATAAAGAACTTTAACATAACATTCGAATATCTATGTATCTCATATAGCGTTCAAGTGTTAGCCCCAGGTTGTGGGCCCCTTGACTTCTGAGAACTTCGACTGAAGTAAAATAAAACAAAAAGAAAGTAACACATATTGCTGTCAATGTAACTACCTTTCACTATATATATATATATATATATATATATATATATATATATATATATATATATATATATATATGAGAATAATGGAAACAGTAAGCCGACAATATAGACAGATAATAATTGAACAAACGAAGTTAGGTGTGTATCAACATTTCGTCTTTATTGTAAGACTTCTTTTGGATGAATTAAATTAGGAAAATAAATTCTCAGTACAAATATTTGAAAATATATTTTTACACACACATGCATACAAACACACACACACACACACACACATAAAAACACGCACACATATATTGTCGAAAGTCTATTGTTGTGTTCATAGCAATCGTTCGACTGAGACTCTATCGTTCACTCCTTGTAAAACATCCGCCACAAACACTCGATTAGTTACAACTTCCTAAAGTTTCTGTATACTCTATTAGTGCATAAAACAAATCGAAAATTCCATGAGCAAAGTTTCTTTCCTAGAACAACTCAACTCTGGAAAGCTATGCCACAAGGCTGCTTCCTACATAATTATTGACTTACGCTCTTGTCGAGCCGTCCTCTTAAATGACCAATTATATATACGTTCCACTATTGACAATCATCACGGTGTTTTCTCGTCGGACACTCGTCATTCATTAACCCTTATCCTCGAGTGGCATTAAGGTCTTGATAAGCGATAATCTCCCCCAATTAAAGAAAAGCAAAAACTGTTTACCCCTTAGTTTGACCGTCCAGCATAATTATTGACTTAAGTTTTTGTTGGGCATCACCTACATGCACTGGGTTATGTAAAACATTTGTTATCCCGCTAAAGATATCGAATCGATTTTCAGTCAACGTTTTCCTAATATTTGATATGTTTTGACACTATCAAAACATTAAATACAGAATCGGATACATTCGGTATATTTTTCCCCGAGGGATGAGTTTACACTGTTTCCTTGAAATCTTAAATATCGATCGAAGATCAAACTAATGTACAATGCAAGTCAAAATATGTGTGAGAATAGATAGATAGATAGATAGATAGATAATGAAAAATGACACTTTACCTAAGAATTCTTCCTTCAAGCTCTTCCGCCTTACATTAACGGGCAATATAATCTGGAATAAATACATTGAGGACAATGCGAAGGCTGCTGCAAAGAAGGTGGGTTCCCTAAGAAGAGGACTTCTCACAGTTTAGAGTATCCTGTACGTCCACAAGGCCACCATAAAAGAGCCTTTAATCTAATAGATCCAACTGTCAACTAAGCTCCAACCCCTGTCCCATCGTCGCATTTTAAAAAAATTTTAAATGCTGTTTTAAAAATGGTGTTTTAAAAATGGAATGTCCTCTGATGAACTCGTTTAACTTGTGCCCCGTCGACGTACATATCCTTGACAACCCCGCTTAACAACAAAATCTCATCCCTTCACTGCAAATATCGCTAAATACCAGAAAGCTTTCTACTTTAATTGTTTCTTGGCTCGAACAACTAAACTTAAGTATTCCCCTTCTGCTACCTTTTCTGACTATACTGATATGCAGAAATTTAAACGTAACGTAAACCAGCATCTTGTTAATCTTTCCAAGGCATGGTTCCAAATAGTAGCTCCTTACATCCAAGTGGCAACGTGCCTTGTTAGGGGGTGAATGTAAATAAAAAAAAATTTTTAAAAAGCATGACAAGAAAAATGAAGAGAAAGTGAGAAAAAATGATGAGGTATTATAGTGTTATTATAAAAAAATAAAAAAAACAATAGTGCACTTTTCGAAGCGCCCGTTTTTGGTTTCTTCCATTCTTAACTATAGGACGAAAGTGTGTGTGCTACAGTGCTACACACAGAGGGAGTGAGGCATATATATATATATATATATATATATATATATATATATATAAAGACAGGGAGGAAATAGATAGATAGATAGATAGATAGATAGAGAGAGAGAGAGAGAGAGAGAGAGAGAGAGAGAGAGAGAAGGAGTGTCGGCGTAAAATCACCTCGTTGAAGTTGTCGAGCCGCGCCATTCCTTGCACACACGTGTCCGTTGTTGTTGCTATTCTCCCTGCTCCTCTTCCCTTTTCTGCTTGTTACGAATTATTAGTGAGTGCGACTAAACAGCGCTCGCTTCAGTGTTCCACGCCTGCTAACGCACCGGCCACCGAACTAGGCCGCTCGCACTTCATACATCCACATACGTTCACACACACAAACACACACATACACATACACGTATATATATATACGTATATAAATATATATATGCATATATATATATATATATATATATATATATGGTACAAAAAATATAGCCTATTACATGGAAAGCATAGAATGCACATTTTTACAACAGAAATGTAATACCAAAATAAATAAATAAAAATACAAATTTTATGAAAAAAGTTTCGAGACATTGTTTTTTTTATTGCTTCAGGACTTAAACATTTTACTTCTTCAGTGACACTATCAATGGATACAACTGGCTGTGCTTATCTGTGACTTCATTGTAGGTAAGTTCAATATTCGGCCTTATCTGCTTGATTTTTCTTCGCGGTAGTGCAATACAATTAGCGTTTACAATACACACACATGCATATATTATATATATATTTTTAAAAAAAAATTAACAACATTAACACTATTTACAACGTCATGCCAAAATATCACTGTTCCTTGTTCAAAGATCCCCACATATGAAAAATATCTGTATTGCAAGTAAGCTACGCACACATATATACATGTAAATATAGTATATAGATTTTTTTAAACAATTTATGCATAAAAAAGAAATTATGCTAAGATAGCTGCGCTTGTTATTGAGTACTGTTCAATATCAACACAGTAAAGATACATTGGTATAACTTCTATAAACAAATAAAAAAAATAATCGCCAAATAAATATATATATGTATATATATATATATATATATATATATATATATATATATATATATATATATATATATTATATATATATAAACCTCTGCGTAATTATATGTGTGTGTATGTGGATGTATGTGTCTGTATGCCCAGGTATATCTATTATATGATGCATATATATATATATATATATATATATATATATATATATGAATAAAAAAGAATACGAAAAGTATAAAAGCTTATAACTTTTCTTTATTCGTTTTCAATTGGTGTATTCCGAATTTTAGATGCATATATATATATGTGTGTGTGTGTGTGTGTCTGTCTGTCTGTCTGTGTGTCTGAATATATATATATATATATACATATATAACTACTTCATTTATTCACATAAATTTAATATACGAAAGTATAGATTTATGCGTAAACTTTAAGTATTTACTTCAAAAGTGCTCAATACGTAGGTAGAGCTAGTTAGTAATTTATAAAATATATATGGCGATTAAGCTTAATCGCCATATATATTTTATAAATTACTATATACATATATATATATATATACAACTATACATATATATATATATATTGTGCTTGCATAAATAAATATATCATCGCATGCGCACATGCACATATACACACATATCTAAACATTAAAACAAATAGCTTATTTTTTATTGATATAATGCCCTATCTAAAACAATATCGGTACTTTGTGTTTGCAATATCTACTGTTTTGATTTAGTTTAATTCCGAATTTTAGATGCATATATATATTATATGTATATATATATATGTGTGTGTGTGTATGTATGTATGTGTGTATGTATGTATGTATGTATGTATGTATGTATGTATGTGTGTGTATGTGTGTGTAAAGATAGGGATGGATTCCTGTCTAGTTGCATTGGTCAGTTGTGGTGCAGCAAAACAATCTCCATGTGGATGACTATATACATACACACACACACAGACACACACACACATATATATATTATTATTATTATTATTATTATTATTATTATTATTATTATTATTACGATTATCATTATTATAATCACAGATCCGACAAAATTGCCTCTGAGATGGGTATATATGCTGATGACACTACACTCTATGGCAGGCACGGCAGGAAGACGAATGAACACATTTCTAAAGAAATGGCAGAAACACTAGAAGAAGACCTCCAATCTGTAGTGGAATGGGGACAAAAGTGGTTGGTCGCGTTCAATGCTGCCAAGACTAAACTAGTTTCATTCAATAATTACAAGAAACCCTCTCTATCACCCATAGCAATGGCCAACGACTCTTTATCTGAGAGTCCATCTTTCAAACTCCTTGGCCTAACGTTCACAGGAAACATGAGTTGGAACAATTACATTGAAGGCATTGCCAGGGCCGCTGCAAGAAAGGTGGGCTCTCTCTACCGTGCTAGAAAACTACTAACACCCGAAAGTATCCTGTACCTCTATAAGGCCACCATTCGCCCATGTATGGAGTATTGTTGTCACATCTGGGCTGGTGCATCTGCTACTAGTCTCTCGCTCCTTGACAAGATTCAAAAGAGAGTCGCAAACCTGATTAGCCCTGAACTGGCATCTAAGCTTCAGCCTCTGTCCCATCGACGAAATGTTGCATCCCTCTGCCTTTTCTACAAGTATTTTAGTGGTGAATACTCTGACGAACTGCAATCACTTGTGCCCCCACGACGTGAGCACCCTCGACAAACCCGACAGGCTGCTAAATCCCACCCCCCACACTGTAGAGATCCCTAGATGTAAAAGATCTTTTTACTCCAATAGTTTCTTCCCCAGAACCGCTAGACTCTGGAATTCCATTCCAGGTCCCTGCTTCCCTAACAGTACTGACGTGCAGAAGTTCAAGTGTAACGTGAACCGACATCTTGCTGCCCAAATCCCTACATAGTACCCCAGCAGTTGTTGCCCCTGATAGTAGCCCCCTACACCAAAGTGGCAATTTGCCTTGTTTGGGGTGGAAATGTAATAAAAATAAAATAAAACATAAGGTATTTTATAGACTTAGAAAATCGTATAATTATGAAAAAGTTAAAACGAATAAAAGAAATGATTAGTTTGACAACAGCATATGAATAATAAAGAAGTGAAATTATTTTAACATTTCAAAAATTACAAAAAAATCACGCAAAGCCGTCGAACAAATGCAAACGCGAAAGTGTCATCCCCGAAGATAATTTATGTGCGTGGCAGTGTTCTTAGATAGGTTTTTTTATCGGAATGTCTTCGATATGCATCAACAATCGATGATTAAAATACTCCGATGAAAGAAGGAACAGTTGATTTTGACAAAACTTAACACTTTACACAAAATTTGAGAAGTTTTATTATCACAGAAGACGAATTACTCGACGTATAAAATCAACAGAGGTGCGTTTGAAATGAAGTTTCTGTTTAAAGCACAACTTAACCATAGTACTTGACTTATTTATTTTTTACTTTAATTAAAGCCATTATCACTGAACAAGAAGTAAAGCAAGGCATATAAAACAACAGTCGTTTCTTTGATATAACAGAGGCACGTTGAAAATGGATGTTTCTGTACATGTCACAATTCAAGTATGATAATTGACTTTTGCATCCTAAACTTTAATTCCAGCAATTGTGTATAAAAGATAATTTCATAGACTCAACAGTAGGTTCTCTACAGTGCAACTCAAACTAAAAACCAAGGCACTGCTTCCTCTAGGAGCACCGCATTAGATTACAAATTAGAGCAGGCAATCACTCGATTTTATTGAAAAAAAAATGTGCGATTTAAGCGATTTTGATGACAAAAAATATTGATATTTCCTTAATCCACGGTGTTTTATAATCCGCGGAATTTTATATATATATATATATATATATATATATATATATAAATATATATATATATATATATATATATAAATATATATATATATATATATATATATATATATATATGTGTGTGTGTGTGTGTGTGTGCGTTGGTGATAGGCCGATTCATATATTTTCCCAGATTCTGTACTAAATTCTCGATTCCGATACAATTATCGATTCGGATTCTTTTAAAAATATAACAACTATTAATATAAAATATAAATACATGCTTAAAGACATAAACACACGCGCACACACATATATGCACACGTATATATATATATATATATATATATATATATATATATATATATATATATATATATGTGTGTGTATATGTGTGTGTGTCCCTGCAACTTATGCCCCTCCCCGATAGTAGCCACCTACATTAAAGTGGCACTGTGCCTTGTTTGGGGTGAAAATAGAATATATATATATATATATATATATATATATATATATATATATATATATATATATTACTGGGTGTTATTTGTGGTAAAAAGTACTATGGAAGTGTTCAGTTATAAAAAGTCAGTATAATTCAACTTTTTATTTGAATAGTAATTTATAAAATCTCTAAATATTTAACTACAAAGTCCTTATTTTTTCCGATTACCGTAAAAAACGCATGTTAAATGTGCAGATCTTTTCTTATACGTGAAATGAACTTGGTCATCTATAAATTGTAACTTTCAAAATCAAAAACATTTATTATTTTATTATTATTACGAGCAGTTGAATATTTTGTTTTAAACAAAATCAAATAAAAACGATAATTAAAGAAATCGTGTTTGGCATCGTAAAATATGCACTAATTTTTCCCGATTTAGATATCAATTCCGATACATTTTAAGGCCCGGAAGCCACTCAGGGATAAGGGTTATTGCAAGTACAGTACGTTAATGTGGAGATTTAATGAAGTGTATACTGAAGGGGGCGGTTCATCAGGAATTTGTTTACGTTGGACTTGAAGACATGCAGGTTGTAGTCCGGTAGGAAGCAAGCCGACGGAACAGAGTTCCACAGGCGTGCAGTTCTAAGAAAGAAGCTTTGTTCATGGAATCTACGTTTTGATTTAGGAACAGATAATGAGTGGGGAAAATTTTTTACAGTGGATTCAGCTAGACGGGTGTTTTTCGTAAAAGATTGGCGAGGGGGACAGAGATTGGAGTTCAGACGAGCACCTGCCATGGAAATAACGATAAAACAAAGATATGCTCGCAACGTCTCTTCTGTGGGAGAGAGATTGCAGGGAAGAAAAAAGGGCATCCCCAACTAAGCCACGAAGTCTATTTTGTACTCTGTCAAGGCAGGATAGGCTGTTTTTAGCAGCTCCTGTCCAGATATGGCAGCAGTATTCCATCCTTGGAGGTACTTGGCTTTTATATAGATAGAGAATTGCATCAGTAGTGAGATATCTTCAGGAACGGTAGAAAGATCCCACCATTTTCCAGCGACCTTGGCAACAGACTTGATGTACGTGTTACATTTCAGATCAGGAGTAAAGGTCAAGCCCAGAAGCTTGTCTAAACATGGGGCTTCTCCTAGACGAGAGCCATCCATTTCAATCGATGCCAGATGGGGATCAGAGCGTTGATGATGTAAAGATAGAAGCTTGGTTTTAGATGCGTTAAAGGTAACCAGCCACGCCTTCCCACATTGAACCACTCGCTCGAGATCAGAGGAGAGAGAATCAGAGAGAACTTTGTCATTTACAGCCTTTGATGTGTTGCCGTAGATAGATATTATTATAATTATATTATGTATTTATATATTATTATAATTATATTATTCTAATTATGATACCTAAAATAGTTCTGATTTTTTCGCTTCATGATTTCGTTCCAACCTCAATATATATATATATATATATATATATATATATATATATATATATATATATATATATATTTATTATATATATATATATATTTATTTTATATATATATATATATATATATATATATATATATATATATATATATATATTGTGGTATGGCAGGACTACGGGGAAAACAGCCAACCAAAAAAATCACAAAGAAAAATGAATCCTAAATCACCAAAATTAAAGCTGGACTGCTAGGACACTATATATACACATGTAGGCAATTTTGGGAGTATTTAATTGGTTTGAAATTATACGTTCTTTTCCATCACTAGTCTTAAAATTTTAACAGTAAAATAGTATTATATCTTTTTAAAAACTCCCATTCAATTTGACAGACATTTTGTCGAGATAATCATGATGGTTTACGACAACCCCTAAACCGGTCTAGCAATGACTAACGATGTGTTTTCTCTTAGAGTTTTAATAACTTTGTGCCATTTAAACTCTGAATGGGATATTGGTGTACTTGCATAGCTTTAAGCAAGGTCGTTCAATCTTGCTTTTAAATGTGATTTGGCTTCAAATGTGCTTGTTGTGTTCTCTGCGAGAACTTTAACGTTATCCCATCGAAAAGATGTTCTACGCACCCGATCATAATAATAATGTCATTTACAATTCTGAGTCGTGCTCACTCAACATTCCATCTGAAGATCTTGGCGACTATTCACGTTCGGTTGCGGAGGCTATCTCTTTGTAAATAGAGGAAATGTCTCTAAGGTTATACGATATATATAGGATCTCCGAAAATATAAAGTTGCTTTATTTTAATCGTTTTTTTTTCACCCATGAACAGAACGCAACATAACTTTTTTTTAATAATGTACATATTTTTTTTTCATTTTTAAATTCCTCGATACAGCTTTGAAAAACGAAGGCGCAACCGGTCAGTTGACTTCCCCATTATTTTTCTTCCTCTTTTCCCTTTTAAAAGGTGGTTTACGTATTTTCTTTTAATCATGAATAATAAAAGTCTTTATTTCATGATTGCAATATATATATATATATATATATATATATATATATATATGCCCCTTTAAGAAATTCGTTTCTTATCGTTGAGCACTTTCAGTTGAATTAAAGTCGGTCAATTTAGCTCTTATGCATAGATCATCGTATAACGATTAGATCACTGTCTGACTGACGTAAATGAACATTTAAGATTAAGATGTTTAAATTCAACGTTATCCCACGCGGTTAATGGTAGCCGAATGGATACGGTCTCCGCTAATCCAGTCAGAGATATCTCGTGTTCCGGGGTTCGAATCGTTCGACTGGTGTTAATCGTGACACCCTGCACTGAGGATTCCCGAAAGGATGAAACACTAGTGTCTGTAGGTATTTAATTATTATAGTAAAAAAATAATTATGACAGCCCCTTTAAGAAATTCGTTTCTTATCTTTTAATCATGAATAATAAAAGTCTTTATTTCATGATTGCAATATATATATATATATATATATATATATATATATATATATATATATATATGCCCCTTTAAGAAATTCGTTTCTTATCGTTGAGCACTTTCAGCTGAATTAAAGTCAGTCAATTTAGCTCTTATGCATAGATCATCGTATAACGATTAGATCACTGTCTGACTGACGTAAATGAACATTTAAGATGTTTAAATTCAACGTTATCCCACGCGGTTAATGGTAGCCGAATGGATACGGTCTCCGCTAATCCAGTCAGAGATGTCTCGTGTTCCGGGGTTCGAATCGTTCGACTGGTGTTAATCGTGACACCCTGCACTGAGGATTCCCGAAAGTATGAAGCACTAGTGTCTGTAGGTATTTAATTATTATAGTAAAAAAATAATTATATATATATTCAATTTACGATGACAACTGTTCTAATTTTGGCCCCTTACCGGCAGTTTTTGCCGGCTTAAAACCAAATCAAAAGTGTGCGACAAGTCCAATTAACCTGTATGTCAATTGTCAACTTTGTAGACCAAAAATTCAGAGAAGTGCTTGGTAGAGACTTTCCGCACACACAAACAAAATTACTATTGTCTTTAAGAAGGACGGAAGGAAAACATTAGATGAAGGTTGGAAAAAAAAATGTTACATGAATAAGGGAGTAGAGTCGGCCGACCAGGTTTCGCCCTCACTTTTAAAAGCCGAATCGATATATATATAAATATATATATATATATATGTATATATATATATATATATATATATATATATATATATTTAAAGTGATGGTTGTGTAGTTCCAACGAGAGAAAAAAATGTATATTTAAAAGAGTGCAGCCATCAACAATTGTGTTTTTTTAAGGTTTTCATCACATTTTTATTTTTAAATATTTCTATAACGCGTTTCGAGCTTAGGGTATGCTCTCTTCAGATGTTTTCGTAAAAAGTTTTTCTTTAAAATGGGAGTTTGAAAAGTTATTTTTACCTCTGCTGATACTAAATGTGTTTTTCAGACTGATGTGGTCTCAGACATCCTGTCTCCAACCGTAAGTGTTGAAAGTGTCCGGTCAAAGTTAGATTCAAAGAGGGCGCTTTTGGTCCATTTGGTGAAGGTTTTTATGGCTTTTTTAGAGTTTTTTTTTTAAAAGACTTTCTTTCCCCATGTATAGCACACACTCACACACAATCACACACGCATACATATACATACATGTACATGTACACACGCACACGCATACGCACGCAGGCACATACACATATACACACGCACATACATAGAAATATACATATGCTCTTACAACCACAATTGTTGATGGCTACACTCTTTTATATATATATATATATATATATATATATATATATAATTATTATAGTTAAAAAAAAATAATTATATATATATATATACATATATGATGAGAATAATGGATACAGTACTTCGATAACATTAAGAAATAAAAAGGAACAAACCGTGTTATAGGTTCATCAACGTTTCGTCTTTATTTCGAGACTTCTTCTGGATGAATGAGATTAAGAAACAAAAACACCAGTACAATTATTTGAAAATGTTTAATGTGCAAAGTGTGACGCTGCTTTCAGAAACGGAAAAAGACGCTGGAAATTCAAAAAAAGGAGGGAGCTTGCGTTGTTATATATAATAGTATTATGGATTAGTTTCCCAGATGTAAATCCAATGAAACACACGTAATTATAAAAAAGTGCTCAAAGTAGAAGAGAGAGGCGTTATATAGTCTGTTCATCACGCCAACATTATTGGTTACATATATGCATACATGTTTCAGTGAAATCTCAATTCAAAGATAACATCTCATCGGACCCCATCCTAAAAAAAAAAACAATATTTCAACCGAAGTTAAAATTACTTAGTTTTATAAAACTTATAAAACAAATGTGATTTTTATTCCCGTTTAAATACCGATTATTTTTTAGTCTTATAGGGTGTTATCTTGAAACTGAGATTCCACTGAAACATGTATGCACATATGTAACGAACAATGTTTGTATAATAAACGGACCATATATATATATATATATATATATATATATATATATATATATATATATATATATACGTGTGTGTATGTATATATATACATATGTGTGTATATAAATATATATATATAATATATATATGTGTGTGTATATAAATATATATATATGTGTGTGCATGTTAATATATATAAATATATATATGTATATGTATATAAACATTAGTGATTGTCAGAAATTTTACATTCTAGACATTATGCAATAATGCGCAATGTAGAAAGTATGTTTAAATAGAACTGTGCGTAAAAGTTACATGAAACTAATCATCTAATAATAAAAATTAAAAAAAAAAATAAGTAATTAATTTATTAATGCATGTTTTTCAAAGAAAATATAAAAATTAATTACATTTTATTTAGTAGCTCTCATATCAATAACTGAATATAATAAGAATTAAGTTTGAATGGAGTTTCAATAGAAAAAGTAGAATTTTAATATCAATGAAAGTGCAACGAAACACTTATATATATATATATATATATATATATATATATATATATATGCATGAAAAAATTTAATTCCTTTTTAAAAAATGCCTTTTCGTTTTTCAGATTACAAGAATATTAAAATATGCATGGATGTTATTTCCCGATTGTTTCTGTTCTTTGCCGCATTTGCAACATTTTTTAAAATTTTTTCACACGTTTCTTAACGGACATTAATATTTTACAATTTACTATTTTAATAAATTGTAGTTTTATCTTGAACGTTGTTTCATGAGTATTCTGTCGAAAAATAAATTTAATTGTAAATTTTAATTCACAGTTTTACTTTCTTTTCTCTTATATATATATATATATATATATATATATATGTCATATATATATCATATATATATGTGATATATATATAATATATATGACATATATATATATGATATATATATGACATATATATATATAAGAGAAAAGAAAGTAAAACTGTGAATTAAAATATATATATCATATATATATCATATATATCACACATATATATACATATATGACATATATATATGTCATATGTATATATATATCATATATATCATATATATATGTCATATATGTATATTATATATATATATATCATATCTATATATATATATCATAAGCCTGAAGAATCCTAAAGTGGATGAAACGCGGAATTTTCAGTGTAGCTTAATCGCCATATACATTTTATAACTTACTAACTAGCTCTACCTACGTATTGAGCACTTTTTAAGTAAATACTTAAAGCTTACGCATAAATCTATACTTTCGTATATTAATTTTATGTGAGTAAATTAAGTAGTTATATATCATATATATATATATATATATATGTATGTCATATATATATATATATATATATATATATTTATATTAGAAGATATATCCGGCGTTGCCCAGTATTAAACGTAAATTCCCTTGTAAAAATGAAGTAAAAAACGAAAAGAAACGGAGACACACGCATGCGAGTTTTATGTTTTTCTAAATAGTTCACTTTTTGTACATAAAAAATATTCGAACTTGGATCAAACCGAAACCTCAGTGCGTCAACTACGATACTCATATACCAACCTGCCATGATCTTTAAAAAGTGTTTTCAGACCTACTTATTGTTTACATAATGTGAATGATTCACCTATGCGCAGTCCTGAAACAGTTGACAAACAGTGAAAAATTCGATGATCTTCCACCTACCAATTTTTCAAGTTTGGTACTTTGGCACCACTTTTTCAGGAGGGAAACGGATTAGAAAGTTTTCCACGTGTCTGAATACCATATATAGCAAATTCTGAGTCAGTAGATCAAAGATTCGTTTAGTATATAGGTTTTAAATTTTCCTCACACATATTCTCACTTGATGGATAAGATAGATAGATAGACAGATAGATAGATAGATAGATAGATACATAGATAGATAGATAGATAGATAGATAAGTAAATAGATAGATAGATAGATAGATAGATAGATAGATATACAGCTTTTGTTTTAAAACTAACTAATAATTAGTAAAATGTTTTTATCATTATAATGAAAACAACATTAAATTCATTAATGTCATCTTTTTGTTTTTCTAATATGCTTACTTGTGTTGATAATGCTCTTACAGTGTTTTTTCTTGCTAAATCGTATTCATAACCTATGAAATTTATGGCTTGCTTCATAAAACTTGATTATCTTCCCATAAGTCTTGATCATATGTTTCAATTTTCTGTTTGCTTTCCAATCCGTGGTCTGATAGAGCAATTTATTTCAATAAAACATTGTATCGTCTCAAAAACGATTATACACAGATTATTTGTTGCTGTCGAATATATATATATATATATATATATATATATATATATATATATATATATATATATATATATATCCCATTTTGGATTTTGTAATCATATCTATATTCATTTATTTTATTTTAACGCTAATAAATACCTTTCCTTTCTGATTAGTTAAGGGCGAAATGAATTCAGAAATTGACTAACTAATTTAATGAATGATTCTACGCTACGAAACAGGTGCTGTTAAGAATTGAGCATTTCCATATACTGAAGGAAATAAACGGTATGATGATATCTTGAAACTTGGAATATAGACTTTTGTTTTATATATATATATATATATATATATATATATATAAAAGTGAAAGTGTATGTCTGTCTGTGTATCTGTGTGTCTGTGTGTGTACATTTTCCTACACGATAACTCTGTCAATTTTTAGTTTACAGGCTCGAAATTTGATATACAGGGTACTGAGATTTGGGAAAATTTTTGGGATCGCTTTTCAACCAGAACTTTGGCTGTTAAGGGTTCACAGTTCAACGATTTGACTTTTGAGAACTCTACCAAACTCCTCAGACAATTTTGAGTCTAAACACTTGGAATTTTAGATATAGGTTCTTTGGACATGGATTTAACTTAATGACTTGAGTTGAGCGCTAAACAATCAATTTTAATAGGTCATAATAGGTGTCAAAACTTTTTAAAAATACCTTTTTATTTATTTTATTTTTTTGCTCAGCATACACCTCTAAACACCCGGGCAAAGCCGGGCATCCCTGCTAGTATATCTATAAAAGTGAAAGTGTCTGTGTACATTTTCCTACGCAATAACTCTGTCAATTTTAAGTCTGCAGACTCGAAATTTGATATACAGGGCACTGAGATTTGAGAAAATCGACGTGATTGGTTTTCGGTCAGAAATTCGGCTGTTAAGGAATCAAAGTTCAAGGATTTTATCTTTGAGAACTCTACCAAACCCCTCCGACAATTTGGAGTCTAAACACTTGGAATATTAGATATAGGTTCCTTGCATCTAACTTAATAACTTGAGTTGAGCTCAAAACAATACATTTTAAGGGGTCATAATAGGGGCCAAAGTTAAAAAAATTGACCGCTTTTTTTTTTTTTTTTTTGCTCAACGTACACCTCCAAATACCCGGGCAACGATGGGCACCCATGCTATTATATATATATATATATATATATATATATATATATATATATATATATGTGTGTGTGTGTGTGTGTGTGTTTGTGTGTGTGTGTGTATCTTTATATATATATATATATATATATATACTAACGTGTAGTAGTGTATATCAATGTATCTTTTTTTCTTGGCTATACTTTGCAAACGAGGATTCTATTAAGGGGATTGTCCACGTCGACTGCAGGCACACTTGAAGCTGAGAAGCCCGATGCGGGACAAGCAAGTTGGCCGCAGCGGTTGCAGTCGAAAATCGCGTCAAGTGTTGCTGCTGAGGCTCCCCGAATCTTCCTGCTACAGCGTTTCTCCCGCAGATTCTTTGTGCTGGAGATCTCAAAGTACGTCGCCAGGGAGAGCAGACCACTGGAGATGGTCAATGTGACAGTTACCGAGGGACTTCTTCAGAGAGTCTTTATAGCTTTTCTTCAGTGTCACGACGGCTAGTAGAGAGTTCGCCATATAGGATTATATATATATATATATATATATATATATATTGGCTATTCAACGTTGCTATTTTACATCGAATACTCGTGTTAGTTTTCCTACTAGATCCATGTTGTCCTGAATCCCAAAGATGTCCTTCCAACAGCATAATAACTCTATTGCTTATTCATTTAAATTAACTTGAGGTTCGCACCATGTTGAGCGGATATCACAAAAATTGGACAATGAATCAAATAACACATTCCATTCAAAATTCGACATGCTAATTATTCAACATCAGATGCTTTAAATAATACTTGCGGTTCGGCCATTGTGAATTTTTTTCTATATAATAAAAGAGGCGCAGTTTTCCCCCTCTGTAGCAAAATACCGTAGGTTTACAACAGAAGCCACATGCAAATCTATAATGTCTACACTATTAGTTACAGCCTGATGTAATTTTACCACGACATTATATTCCCATTTAGGCGTTAAACCTAGATCTTACGTCAGTTCCGTGGAGCGCCATGATCACAATCTCACCATATATAGAGGAAGTAGTTCCTATTTTCCTCTCTACATTTCCTGTACTTCCACTACTCCCGATTAACACCGCCACCGTCATACTAATTCCTACTTTGCTGGGTTTTCACCGCTCTTAAGTTTTTACTCGACACATACATTTACCACCTCTTCTACATACTCCTACTAATAGATAATAATTTCTCCCTTAACAAAATTAATATACATTCTATAATTCTGCTATTCGCTTCTCCACCCTTTTAAACGACAGTCGAAAATTATAATCACGCCGCCATGTTTTTGCATATCCATTCGTTACATTACGAACCTTATTCTCTACATTTAGTCTTACTCACGTACGTCTTCGTTATTTTTACATATTATTTATTTATGCCTATATTTACTTACTTAGACCGTATTTTCTTTTCTTACGATCTCGCCGATTACACCGATCAGCGAGCAACAGAGAGAGAGAGAGAGAGAGAGAGAGAAAGAAAGAGAGAGGGCAAAGAGAGAGAGTGATACAGGGGGAGTGAGAGAGACATAGAGAGAGAATAAACAGAGAAAGATAGAGAGAGAGAGAGTTAGAGGTAGAGAGATACCGAGAATTCAACTCACTCCTGTCTTCGTCGTTTTAATTTATTTACTTAGACCATATTTTCTTTTCTTGCGAACTTCAGGATTACACCGATCAGACAGCGATAGAGAGAGAAAGAGACAGGGAGAAAGAGAGAGCGAGAGAGAAAGGGGATACCGGAGGAGGAAAAGAGAGACAGACAGACAGACAGAAACAGGCAGATAGTTTAAGAGAGAGGGAGAAAGACTGACGGAGAGAGAATTCCACTCACTCCCGTCTTCGTTGTCTTTATTTATTTACTTAGACCATATTTTCTTTCCTTACGAACTTGAGGATTACACAGATCAGCGAGCGAGCGAGAGAGAGAGAGAGAGAGAGAGAGAGAGAGAGAGATACAGGGGAGGGAGAGATACAGAGAAAGCCAGACAACAGACACAGAGAGAAACAATTAGAGACAGACGGATACACAGAGAGAGAGAGAGAGAGAGAGAGAGATCAGCAGTGTTACAATTTTATTTAGGTCACTTATTACATCACACGTCATAATAGTATTCTAAGGCAATTGGAGTGACAAGTTACCGTGGCGGATCCGATAGCGCGCTTGATTTTTAATTCGCCCTATTTTCTAATTAGCATTTAAATTTATATGCAAAAAGGCCTCCTACTATATAATCTCAAATATTTTATTCGAAATATTCACACGTAATCGCCTAATAAAGCAAAACCTTAGTTTTTAAAGGAGTTGCTAAGGGTCCTCTTCTACTTTTAAAAATAGTTATAATTTATTTTTTAAATTGACAAACTTTATGTTTTCCCTTTATATATATTCTCAAAGACTTTCATTTTGTGCTATTTTTCCTTATATACATTTCTGCCATTTTTACTTACCCTACCCGATCTCTCCATATGAATGGTTAAAAGATCTGGTGCCCATATGTTGCCATCCACCCTATATTTATGGAGAATATTCAATATTTAGGCACGCCATTATTGTGATGTTTAATTTTTAATGTATTTAAATTTAAATTTTATTATAACCACCGTTTTATTATATGACTGGCATTACAGCCCAGTGTTGCCTGGGTGTTTGGAGGTTTATGTTGAGCAAAAAAAACAAGGTCAATTTTTTTAACTTTGACCCCTATTATGACCCCTTAACATTTATTGTTTTGGGCTCAAGTCAAGTTATTAAGTTAGATCCATGTCCAAGGACCTATATCTAAAATTTCAAGTGTTTATATCGAATATTGTCGGAGGAGTTTGGTAGAGTTCTCAAAGGTCAAAGCGTTGAACTTTGACCTCTTAACAGTCAAATTTCTGGCTAAAAACGGATTACAAAGATTTCTCCAAATCTCAGTACCCGGTATATCAAATTTCGAGTTTGTAGACTGACTTATTGCTTTGTAGACAGACTTATTGCGTAGGAAAATATACACAGACACACACAGATACGTTCAATTTTATATATATAATAGATAGATAGATTAAACAGAAATATATACGTATACATAAATATATATGGAAACAATTTTCTGTTTACTGTTAACTTTTTACAAAAATATTATGCAAGTATAAATTATGTAGAATATCTGCATTAATATAATTACATGTAATAGTTAAGTAAAGATGATCATTCCATAAGAAACCCGAAAAAACTAATAGGGAATTAATCAAAATGAATGCATAAGAGAATGTGCAAATTAGCTAGATCTTTTGCTAGTGAAGACAATTCCACAACCCATATATAAGAAAATTGTATTTTCTTTTTAAATAAATATAAAAGAGTCTTGCCTGTTTTCTGTTTTTCTTGGCCTTCGGGCTGGAGTCAAAGTGTAGTATCTGTTCCGGTAGATACTGCAAGCAAAGACCATATGTGGGGGCAACCCCACATAGAAGACCTTGGTCAAAATAGGGGCAACCTTTCATACCAATTGTTGCTATCCAGCTCCCCTACTTCCGGAGGAGTTGGTCTCCATTTTCCCTTCACTCCTCACATGAAAAATCGGCCTTGTGCCTAATTTGCTCAGTGGGGGAGCAAATAAATACCAACCCCACATATAAGACTTTGGTCAATGTAGGGGCAACCCTTTATACCAATTGTCACTATCCAGCTCCCCCTACTCCACGGAGAGTTGGCCCCCATTTCCCCTTCACTCCTCACATTAAAAACTGACCTTGTGCCTAATTTGCTCGGTAGGGGGGGGCAAATAAATACCTTGCCTTTTTCTGTTGTTCTTGGCCTTCGGGCAAAGATCAAAGTGTAGTATCTGTCCTGCAGATGCTGCACTTAAGATAATTTGTACCAGTCAATGGAGGAGAAACCCTCTATACTGGGACAATTATTATTTTTGGTAACAAGGGTGCCGCTTTTTTCCTACTTTTAGGGGAGCTGGTTTTTACCCCACATTAAAAACGGCTTGGTGTCTAATTTGCTTTGGTGGAGAAGCAAATAAATACATTAAATAAATAGAAAAGAGGGTTTTTAATACACGCAAAAGAAAAACGAATTTATAGGAGTATTTCTTGGAAAACGAAATATACCTTCTCCGAAAATCAGTTACAACTAGCTGATAAAATGTGAAAACCTTCCGAGAAGCAAACCGCTTCAATATAATTGCAGAAATATATAATGAGAAAACACGGAACATTTTTTTAATTAAATATACTATATATATATATATATATATATATATATATATATATATATATATATATATATTATGTATAGTCGGAAGTTATAATATGGTGTTTTTCCTTTTTGGAGATTATTTTGGTTTTGTTTTAGCAGTTTTGGAAAATTTCGGACAACTAGAATTAAAAATTTAGCGATTTTCTAGAGATTTCTTTTCCCTGATCTAGCGGTTTTTTAAATCTCTTTTCGCAACACTAACTTGGGGTTGCTCAGTATCTTTACTACACTACCTCCTCCACCCGTTCATGAGATTACGATAGTCGTTCTTGCCATGAGGAGTTGAGGGTGTCTTTTCCGAAAGCCGTTCGTAAAGTGAGGAGGTAGGGGTTCGCCAGCAACAAGAACACCACCACCACCAACAACATTACTGAATTTTTTTTTTCGAGAGGTGGCACGCTTCCACCGAGCAACGCCGGCAAGCAGGTCCTCCTAGTTTTAAATAATCGAGTTTTCCCCTCCAAGTTTAATGTTGACTTTTTCCATAAAATTAATCTTCTATTTTTTCACTTTTTGTCACCGTCCGCCATATTTCCTTTTTCATATAATTCTTTTTTCTTTTTTAGCTTTGTTCAGCGAGGTACGAAAGCGTTCAGCTGGTCTTTTCATCGCTTTTATTTTATTTATTATAATTCTATTATAATAAATACATTTTGTTCTTGTATAGTTAGTATAAAAATCTACACTTATATATATATATATATATATATATATATATATATATAATTTTTCTTTTTCTTTATGTAAATAAAGTCATATCTTGCTACGATGTGCAGACCGTTTCCGTCATAATTGATCTCATCAGGCAAGAAAATTTAAGAACTATAAAAGTTACAATACCATTTTCAATTTTAGGGGAGATAAAATATATTTGCTTTGACTGAAGTGAAGATATGATTTATAAAAAAAAAAAAATAATAAATAAATAAAAATAATTAAATTACAAACGCCGAGTTTTTATAGACATAAAATATGAGCCAATTCAGTTAAACTTTCTCCGTCATCCAGACATTTTGAAATGACTTGAATTATTAAATTCCCTTTTGTTATGTGTCAACTGTTTTCATTTGTACGACCTCTTTTCTATTTCTATCCCTATTTTCTCCCTTTCTCTTTCTCAGTGAATTTATACCATTCCCTATATCTTTGTCTTATCCCCTTCCTTCTTATAACTCTCTCTAATCCTCCCCCCAAAACGATCCTTTTAGCCTCTCCCTTAACAGAAGTGTGATTTTTGTAATCAAATTTAAATTCATAAGAACATTAACCTTGCTTCGACATAAAAATTATAATTTGCTCTCTTTGATTGAGCACTATCAACGACCCTTCTTGAAATTCAATTATTCTTAATTTTTTAATATCTTTAAACCTGGAATATATATATATATATATATATATATATATATATATATATATATATATATATATATTAGCAGACGTTTCTGGAAGTAAATGAGGACCAGCATTTGTTCTACACTCCCAATACATTCATTCAATCGAAATTTAAGATCCACCGGAGTGTAACGGTAGGAAGCTTCACATGCCTCCCCAAAGATACTGATATGAACGATTTGTCTTTATTATAAATGCTTCAGAAACTTTACACAGGAAAAATTTAATAACGTTATTATTAAACATGTAATCATGTGAGTATTAAATTTTAAGGTGGAAGCGCAGATTGCTTACAGAACACCATCTTCTGATGTGTTAAGAATGGCTTTCGAAATAATAACATTATTATTTTAGCATGGTAATAAAAAATACATAAGTACCCAACATTTTCATTTTTTTCCGATTGACAATGTACACCCGAAATTGCAAGGTTGGTTCATACTATTTGTGCGTCGGGATCATGACAACAATTATCAAGATTATATTTGCGGCAGATATTTTGACAACCCGCCCTCCACAAAATGGGGAGTCAATTCCGAAAACCGTTTTTAACAGGGGTAGGTTGGGAGTGTCCATTCCAAAAGCCATTTTACCATGAGTATGCTGGGTGTGTCTATTCCAAAAGTCGTTCTAAACATTAGGAGGTTGGGGTTGGGGGTTGGGTAATACCAACAACGGCTGTACATAAAATTTTTACGAGGCGAGGTGCTTCCACCGGGCAACGCCGGTAAACGCCGGTCCTGCTAGTTTATTAATACAGAGCTAATTCTCTACTGACTACTAACAGGCCGCCCGGCGCTGCCCGGTCTTTAAATTCGCCTTAATATTATATTTTTATTAATACAGTATTCTTATTTGTTATAAAAAGAATTACCGTGGGTATTAAACGTAGCGTTGAAGTTTTTTTTTTTTCACAAAGAGTCATAGAAAAAAGAAAAACAAGAAACTGGGACATGTGCATGAGAGTATTATATTTTTTTCTAAACAGTTCATTTCTTGCAAATAAAAAATACTTCAAAAGGCTAAATTACTCAATTGCCATGCCGAAGTGAACTGTTTTTTATTTTAATTTCTTATCAGCAGTTTTGCCTCTAAACACCAAATCGAAAATGCACTACAGATCCAAATAACCTATGTATCAAATTGTAGTCCAAATATTCAGAGAGGAGTTTAGTAGAGACTTTTCGCAAACACATCGACAAGCTCACTTATATATATATATATATATATATATATATATATATATATATATATATATATACATATATACTCGGGTTTTTGTTATTCAAAAGTAATAGACTAATGAATTCAACGAGGTTGTTAGATAGTGCTCAATAAAAAGAGCTAATAAAACTTGTTTATTGTTAAAGGCTGCCTGATGATATCTGTTGTTTGATTGAAACAAATGGCTGTTTGTAGCAGCGGGATGTAAACATGTTTATTTAACAATAAACAAATATATATATATATATATGTGTGTGTGTGTGTGTGTGTGTGTGTGTGTGTGTGTGTGTGTGTGTGTGTGTGTGTGTGTGTGTGTGTGTTAGTCAATAGATCGAAAATAAGAAAAGAATATGATATTGTAAACACGTTTTACCGGAAGTGAGGGTCAACTGATCGGATCTGCGTGTGAGTCAGTGAGTTTGGGTTTGGACGTAGAAAAGAACAGACAGCTAAACAGGTCGTCCCCTCCATGTTAAATTGAGGAAGAAAACTAATAGAAGCACGGAACGTTAAAAAAGAAAGAAAAAAGAACGCTACTATGTAGAAAGAATAAATAGAAATAAGGAAAACGATATATCGATAGACATACAGATTTTGAATATGAAAATATCAAACACAGAAAATAGAAGAAAATTTTTTAACACAGACAATGTGAAAATACAGAAAGAAAGAAAAAAAATAGAAGAGAACACATGAATTTTAGTTACAGTGTGGTTGAAAAGAGCTGTCACCTTAAGAGAAACATGCCAATCAAAAAAGTTTGTTATGGAATTTAGAATGTGTAAGTGTCGCAATTGTAAATTGTAAAAATCAGTGTTCTTTTTGTGTGAAACAATGGACAATTTCTGCCAATGTGAATTTTCTTCCCAATGTGTACGGTGTTTTTTCTTAGAATACAGCATATATATATTAGTGTCATAACAATCCTTAATTGAAATACTATATATATATATATATATATATATATATATATATATATATATATATATATATATATATATATTTATATATATATATATATATATATATATATATATATATGTACATGCATATGTTTATTCTTTCAGGAATCGTCAGTGTGTGTAATTCGCAATTAAGACAAGAAGGGCATGTTAGTTCACGTATTAGACTATGCGACCACGCTAACAAATATATAGAAAGGATAAAAAATAAGGCCTATTCATGTTTTATAAGCAAATATATAAACTGTCATAAAGTCTCAGACACATTCAATGGGTGGACACCGCATTTAATAATGTATCTTATCTGTCTTGGGAAACCTTAAAGTGAGTTATTAAATCAGATTATGATGGACAAATTTTTACTTATTATCCACATACATATATGTTCCATCCATTAGATAGATAGATAGATAGATAGATAGATAGATAGATAAATAGATAGATAAGCGATATAAATAAAAAAGATACCTCAATTATCTCATAATTGCGATGTTGAAAAGTTCTGAAAAAGTCAGACTCGTCAAAGTGAAAGAACGTCGGAGTCGGTATCGGCGTTTGAATTTTAAATAAATCCGGAAGCAGCAATTGTAATCGTGTAAATAAAGGAGTTGGAATAGAATTGGATATTTTTTAATATTAGGAATTGGTATTGAAATCTATGGATCGTTTGGTGAAATCTAATCAAATATTATAGCTTCGTACTCCGAAACTCTGCTATAATTAGTTATTATCTCAAACGATGAAAAAAAAAAACTATACACATATTTCCATTCTATGAAGGCCAAGCGCGAACGCAGACCATACAATTTTATTATACCATCTCTATGTAAGTTAAAACATACTTATCAAAGTATTCTCATGTACATATATATCAAAAAAACTTGTAAACGTTTTTTTTTTAATTTTTAAATATTTATTTACATACTTTGTGAACCAGGCGCGTACGCAGATCCCAAAATTTTAATGAATCATCATTATGCCAGATCAAACATACCCATTCCTGTGTCTCGATACATCTTCTATCATTATATGTAATCAGTTTTTTTTTTTAAATAGTCAACCATATAGGAGCCTATTCGTGACCACACACACACACACACACACACACACACACACACACGCACACACACATTCAGCTTTATATGATATATATATATATATATATATATATATATATATATATGCGAATTAAAACAATTATTTCCTGTAATATATAAGATTCAATAGAGGATTGATTTTTTAATAATACGTCCGCAATCTGCATAAATTTAAATATAATAGCACGACGAGCAACGCCGGACATCCAGCAAGTATATATATATATATATATATATATATATATATATATATTAATTTATTTATACAAACATTAATGGCTACATATGTGCATACACGTTTCTGTAATCACCCACGTTGGGGGATTACGTCTTCAGGCCAAGAATTACCGTTGAAGACGTAATCCCCCAACGTGGGTGATTACAGAAACGTATATGCACATATGTAGCCATTAATGTTTGTATAAATAAAATTAATATACCTGCTCTGTTCACTCATTGAGCACTATTTTGATAGACACATGTTGTTTCATTGGATGTACTTCTAGGAAACTAAACTCTACTGGCTATATATATATATATATATATATATATATATATATATATATATATATATATATATATATATATAGGGGGGTCTGTGTGCGTTGTGATTTCTGTGTGCGTGTGTTTGTGCGTATAGCAATCGAATTATTTTCAACATATTTATTAGAATTTCAGTCAAGTTTCGGAAATATTGCCATCCCATTAATGTTAATTATGTTTACATGCAATATAAACATATCATGTACATAAAATTATATCTAGATTTTCTTTGTAAAAAATAAATCGATGTATGAATGTAACCTAACACTAATCAAGAATGTATTCACTTTATTGATTACACAACCGAACGTTTTCTGTAATGTAATGTAATATATATATATATATATATATATATATATATATATATATATATATATATATATATATATATATGATTGTTGAGCTGGATTAAATCCGACGATATGAAATAAAATGGAGGTGGAAGGACCTGGATACTCAACGTTTCGCCCGATTTATGCGGGCTTCTTCAAGAGGGATGGTCATTGACGAGAGAGTCGGAGGATTGGGGCTATATATAATGATGGGGGAGAGCAGCGTGTTTTCCTTATGTAAATTAGATGTCATATATACATGTATATACATTTTATGAGAGAAGAAAAAAAAAAAAAAAAAATTCGTAATTTCACTTAATTTTATTTTTATTTTACTTATTTACTGTATTTTATCATTATCTATTTTTAGACTCCATTTTATCACCTCCTATTCTTATTTTTAGATACCATCTTTTAAGTTACTGCGCTATTTTATCCCAATTCAATTATTTCTAATTTAAAAAAAAAAAAAAAAAAAAAAACGATTCTTTCGTAATCTCGTGTCATTTTATTTATTTAATCTATCACCGCTATATTTCCAAACACAATTTTTAATCTCTACGATATTTTATCTTTTAGACGTAATCCACTACACTAGTTTACTCTAATTAGTTCTTCTCTCATAAAATGTATATACATGTATATTAGGGTAGGTCGATTTTTAAACCACGGCAAGACTGAGATAGAGAAAGTTGCTAAATAACATTTATAACAACACTGCAAAATATTTTTTCCCAAAACCTCGTAATTTTTTGAGCAAATGAATTTAAAGATTGAAAATTTTCAATATCCTGGCTGTACATCGCTGAATGCCGGTGTTAAATGAAAGAATAAGCATGTCATATTAATACCGCTTCTTTTTAAGAAAAAATATGAAGAAAGTATAAGCAATATTTTTTAAATTTGTTTGTTATGTATGTTATCTTCAGAAAACATAATGAGTTCCGGAAAAAAAAAGAAACTCTGCTAAAGATTTCATTTAAAATAAATTTTAAAAATTTATAACAAGGGCTTTATTTTATCCAGTTCATCTTTCCTTCAACACCGTCTACTAATTTGTTTCATTTTCTCGCTCGCTCGCTCACGTGTGTTGTGTTTACTCTTTAGTAACAGGCTGATTTCAAATACAAAAACTACATTTTGCATTTTATATCTAAGCACATTTTAATTAATAAGAGAAAGAAATATATATTTTATATCTTTGTGCTATTTGACAGGTTTTTTTTATTTGTGTGTGAATTAATCGACTTGTGTTTTTAAACTGTTTTCGGTGAGTAAAACCATTATTATTTTTTTATATATATTTATCTATTTTTCCTAATTTAAATTAATAATTTTCTTTTTTCTATTTCTTACAATATCATTTAATATATTTTTGCAGATATTTTTCTAACAATGAGTCGAAAACAAAGTATTTCTACACGCAGTACTGATTCTACAAAATTTGCAGGCCCACCTTCTCCATTAAAAACTACAGAACCCCCTACTTTCCGTCAAGTTATTAAATATAGTTACTTTATGGAGAAATCTCAGCCAACTCTAAATGCATTTTCTCTTTCGAAATTAATGGCAAATGAAATTGTGGATATTTGGAAGGCAGTAAATCCCCGTTTGCCCCTATTGACTGAAAAATGGATTATATATAAAGTGCAAGATACTTGCTTTAGAAAAGTTAAGCAAATAAACAGAAAATCCTTATCAAAAGTCGCTAAAAATATTCTGGTCGAAAAACTTGACAAATTATTTGACATTTCATCGTGTTCATGTGATTTACCACTTGCAAGATGTAGTGACAAAAATGTTAAATGCAGAAAAGAAAATTGTCAAGCAAAGCACATAGTGTGTACCTGTTCTATCACAAATAAGGTAAGTTTACTTTTATTTATTTTAATTTTCAATTATTTGTTTTTATTTTTAAAAAGGTTAATGTCTATATCATACATATCTTAAATTAAATGAATTTCAGTACTTGTAATCATATTAATTACAAGTATCGAAATTCATTTAATTTAAGATATGTATGATATAGACATTAACCAAATGAGAAAAATTCTTACAATTTTTTATATGTAAAATAGCATTATTTCTAAGACCAGAGTAGAATAGAATTAACATTTGTCAAATTGTATATTTCAGGTTCCTCTGGAAGATCGGGAATATTTGAAGGACCAAAGAAATAAAATTGGACCCAAAGGCAATTTTCAACTGGGACCTGTTGATAAAGCAGCAGTAGCAAAATCTAAAAAGTTATTAGTGTCAAGAGAAAAGCAAGTTGATTCATCCCCTCCTGTTGCTTCAACATCCCAAGACCAAAATATTCTTCCTTCAGAAAATAGTGATGAAACAGATGAAAGTTTTGAACCAGAGGGAGAATGTAAGAGTATTTACAGCCTTATAAAAATTCTGCGTTATGCAATTGAACTCATCAGGGGTGATGTCTCGTCCAATTTAGGAGCAAGTCTCACAAATGCTTTTCTTTTAGATCTGCAGGCTGTGGGCCTTCTGAAACCAAACATTGATTTAAAAAATATTTTTTTGGACAAATCCAAAATTGATAGGGAAAAAGAAAGAACAAAAAATAGTGCCTATCAAAAGCATAATGAAAAAATTAGCAATCTTATCTGCATTGGTGTCGATGGGAAACACGACAAAGATACATTATTTTACCAAGAAACTGTTGATGATAAAGGGAACAAAATACAAAGAAAATCTAAAAGACAAGAACATCATTTGACTTTTACAAAAGAGATGGGATGCGGAAGTAATGGGAAATACCTTACTCATAGAGTGATCCCCATTGTTGGAGCCACAGGTGCTGTTCTGACAAATGAGGTGTTCCAAGTGTTAAAACAATATGAAAGTGTTCAAACACTAAAGGCTGTCCTTTTGGACAACACTAGCACCAACACAGGATGCAAATCAGGACTAGTCTCTTCCTTAGAAGATAAAATCAAAAGGAAACTACACACAATTGGATGTTCCCTCCATCAGAATGAGCTCCCTTTTAGGGCAATATTTAAATCCATTGATGGAAGTGGCAAAAGCCCAACATCTTTTACAGGCCCACTTGGAAAATTATGTGCCAGCAATCAACATCATTTGCCCCAAGTTAACTTTTTACAAGTGAGTAGTCCTTTAGAGACTATTTACTCTAAATTAGCAGAAAATAAGGATCTATCTGGTGACCAGAGATTACTGTTAGAATATTCAGTAGGAATTTCGAGGGGCAAAGTAAATCCTAAGTATGCAGCCTGGAGGATCAGACCATTGAATCAGTCAAGATGGCTTACTCTGGCAATCAGATTAATGTGCATATGGAAAAAGTTATGCAACAGAATTAACCACAAAAATGCATAATCTGATTAAATTCATTGTCCAAGTCTATGCAGTTTGCTGGTTTGAAATTAAATTAGATAACAAATTTCATAACCAGCAACTGTATATTTTTAAAATGATTGGGCAAATAAAAAAGCAGCCATCAGAAATTCAAGAAATAGCATTGAAAACCCTTAAATTCAACGCTTTTGCCCTTTTGCCTGAAAATATTATTTTCTCAATGATAAAATCTAATGAATTGGAAGTGAGAGAAGAAGCTATTAAAAGAATTTTAACCATAAGGTAAGTAAACATTTGTTCATATAAAACTGATCAAATTGTTTACACTGATTTATACATTCATTTTAACAAAAAATTTAATTAAAATAAAAATTGTGTTTATTTGTTGAATTCAATATAATAATTTCTTTTTTTTCAGGAATGGGGAACCATTGAAAAAGCGTCTGAAAAAAATTTCAGATATAAATTTTAATGCTTCACATTGGTCGGATTTGATAGACCTTTCTCAAAATGGAGTGTCAGAGCCAGCTTTGACTGAAGACTTATCAGACAATGAACTTCGCGAATTCTTGATGAGTGGTAGAAAGCCAGATTTGCCTGATTTGCCTGCTCATTCACAAAGTGTTGAAAGGGCTGTGAAGTTGACATCAGAAGCCTGCCATTCAGTCTATGGACTTGAAGCAAGACATAGACATATTATTGCTAAAATTTTATGCCATGAAATGAGGCCATTTTTTGCTTCAAAAGGGGCTTATAGAGAAACCTTTGACATTATGTTACAAAAATAGTTTGATTTTTGTACTTTTTTCCCTAGAAGTAAGAAATGTTTTGGATTTGTTTAAATTTTTTTTTTTTTCCCCAAACAATTAAAACTTTTCTTCTTTTTATTGACAACAAAAAATTCAATTCTTTTTACAATTTTTTATAATTATAACACACAGTAAGGTAAAATATGCCATTTCCAAAAAAAAATAGGGGGGGTGCAGTTATAAGTTTTTAATATTTACCATACCAGTTATTATATAGTTTATTTAAATAAATAAACCCACTCCTTGCTATGATCAAAACTGCAAAATACCAAATAATTTCACATGTAAATCTTTCACAGATAAGGATTTTTCCGTTTCAAAACAGACGATCTTTAAAATCAAATGCTCATCTAACGGCTGATGTTAGAAACCTAGTTTTTATATATTTGTACTTCCCTCATGTGGGTGCAACTTTCTCCACCTAGGTCTTTTACATTTTCCAAAAATAGTTAAAAATCAACCTACCCTAATGTATATATGACATCTAGTTTACATAAGGAAAACACGCTGCTCTCCCCCATCATTATATATAGCCCCAATCCTCCGACTCTCTCGTCAATGACCACCCCTCTTGAAGAAGCCCGCATAAATCGGGCGAAACGTTGCGTATCCAGGTCCTTCCACCTCCATTTTATTTCATATATATATATATATATATATATATATATATATATATATATATATATATATATATATATATATATATAATAAAAATTACAATAAGTTTACCAAGGTAATCAAAATGGTAAACTTAAAATATATTATAAATATTAAAGAGTTAATATTTACAAGTAAAATAAACTCAGCCAGATGTAAAAGCTCAATAAAACCGAAAAGGAAATAGAGCTTATAATATGAACAAATGATTAATAAAACATGTTAAAAGACATCTTGAAAAAGAGTTAAAAACATATTTAATTTTAAAAAAAGGAAACACAAGATAAGTGGATAGTCCTTAATCCGCGGAGTTTCGAAGAAATACTCTCCTTCTCATCAGAGGGCAGGAATTAGCAAAATGCAGGATATATATATATATATATATATATATATATATATATATATATATATATATATATATATAAGGCGTGTATTCATTTTAGAGACGACGAAATATAAATAAAAATAAATGACACATCGAAAATGAAATAAAAATGAATCACATATCGACGAATATAAGATGCATTACAATTTTTAATTAAAAATATTATTTAAAGAAAAAGGATTATGAGTTTTACTGATACCTTAACCCTGCTTTGGTCACCTGGGTGTTTCAAACATTGTTAGCCCTATGAGGTGTTTAAACAACACAAAAATATTTATAGTGTTATAATTTTGTAAACTATAGTTATTCTACTAGTTTAGGACATATCTACCGTCCCTATTTAACAGTTTTAATCACTAGTATCTCGCTGATATTAATAGAAAATAATACAATAAAATACAGGAATTTTTTTTTTACATTTATATTTACATCACATTTATTTTAAAAAATACCCCCAGTATACATTAGTTTGAGGTAATTTTTTAATATCTATGATAAACACAAAATGTTTCCATAACTTGAAATATCAAGAAAAATGAATGTGTTCATTTAAATGTAAACGCAAAATGTTTTCATATATTGAAATAGCAAGGAAGATGAATATGAGTTCATTACATAAACATAAAGTTTTAATCCGATTCATTTCCAAGAGAAAACTGAGATACAACTGCGCCATACCACGTGTGCTATATCCTCACTGCGTCAGGGAGGAAAAACAATAAATTGCCAACTAAGAATTATGAGCACTTAAGCAAAATGGATATGGCAAAATACTCAATGGAATAAACTCCGGTTTAAATTACCAAGTCTAAATGTTACGAGAACAGGTCCCCTGTTCTTGTAAGTAAATAAAAATGAGATAGGATAGTCCGAGAATTCGAACCTGGGAAGCTAGGTTTGGAATTAAGATTCAGGAAAGTTTAAAATAAATAAACAGATAAGTTTATTGAAAAGGAATTCGTTGTTTAGAAATATTATTGAAAAAGGAATTTGATGATTCAATTTTGTTTATGAAAATTAAATTAAATTAATGTTATCTAGATCCGAACAATAGAAATGTTAAACATATTGGAAAATAGGTTAGGCCGAAAATAGGTTAGAAGAATTCGGTCTACAGCATGAGATAGACATGTGAGGAACAGTGCATATTTTAGACACGTTAGGCATGCCAGGCCACGGGATCGATATGCACGTTTATTGGCCATGCGATGACGTCATGGCTAAGAGATGAGTTGTCAATATAGTTAGAGCTTTAGTGAGACAAAGAGTCAGAGGCGGCCAGGGTCGAGAGAGGGTCGGACAGACAGAGCTGACATGAGTCAGAAGGAACCCACCTTTGGAAGCGAAAGGTTAGAAGTTGAAATAATGTAAGACTTTGAATTCCTTGATGTGAAATCACTGACCGGTCGAAGAAATAAAGGACGTCATTATATTTTGTAACAGCGTCTTGTGTTATGTCATTCTACAAACAAAGGTATTATGAATTTGTATTAATATGAACTTGTGTTCCACTCATTTGTATAATGAACTTTGTGTATAAACCCACCTAAGTAATATGTCTCCATCATCTAAGTAGTGTGTCTCCCTCAGTATCAAGAAATAATGACTGTTCCCCTTTGTGATAAAAGACTGATAATAACTCATCTCAAAATTATATGTGCTAAGAAAATATATGTTATAGAAACACTCCCAGAACTGTATAAATGCCTCGCTTCTCATCTCTTGTATCTATTCCCCTCTCATTGTGTATTACATGTCACCGTCTGTAATAAAAATGTACCTTCTTTATATATACCGATCTGTCTCTATCTCGCTAATATGAACAGTCAACAACAAATATATAACATCCGTCCCTTACAAATATAACCCCTATGCAACATAACACAAAATGTTAAGAGTTTTTTTCTACAAAAGTGTTACCACATATCAAGGCCTAGAGGTAACACGAGGATACAGGTTAATGCGTTTATTGTGGTCATTGGGACAGTTGTGTAATAATAGTTTGTACTAGTAATTTGGTATAATTAGATAATTAACGAAGAAGGTCCAATAAGAACTTGCTTACATTGGACTTGAAGACGAAGATAATGTAGTCAGCTGACTTTCACAGGCGAGCATTTCAAGGAAAGAAACTTTGTTCTTGAAACAAGGCGCATTGTTACTGAGACAACTCGTGTACTTAGAAATAAGATTTGTAGTAGGCATATTCAATAGAGGATTGTGCATCAAGATGTTTGTTCACATTATATTTTAATTTCTGCATGTTGGTACAATTAAAGAATCAGGGAGTAGGGAGAGAATTTAAAACGAAAGCATTCTGAAGAAAACATATATTTATAGAGAGGTTACTTGAGAAACGGTACAAGTAAGTGCGTTAAGTTCGTCGAAGTACATTTGGCAAATGGAGCAAACGTGGCTGGGTTAGAATCTTATGACTGAGAGGAATTGTTACCCAACACTGATGATTGCTTAAGCATGAAACGCAAATATCTGTAGGAAAAATTGAATAATTATTTAATAAAAATTATTAGTCACCCCCATATATATGTGTGTGTGTTTATATATACGTGTGTGTGTTTTATATATATGTATATATACATAAGTGTTATATATATATATATATATATATATATATATATTATATATATTATATATATCTATAATATAAAGCTGAACGTCTATGTGTGTGTCTGGTCACGAATAGGCTCCTATATGGTTGACTAGTATAGAAAACTGATCACATATAATGATAAAAGATGTATTGAGGCACAGAAATGGATATGTTTGATCTGGCATAATGATGATTCATTAAAATTGTGGGGTCTGCGTACGCGCCTGGTCCACAATATATGTAAATAAAAAAAAATAAAAATGAAGCAAAAGCGTTTACAAGTGGTTTTGATATAGATGTACATAATAATACTTTGATAAGTATGTTTTAACTTAAAAAGGGATGGTATAATAAAATTGTGGGGGTCTGCGGTCGCGCCTGGCCTCACTAGAATGGAAATAGGCACACATTTTAATAAAGATTTTTCATATCTATCTGCGTAAGTATAGTTTGATAATTATGTTTCAGTTTGAAGAAATATGGTATAATAAAATTATGTGGTATTCGTTCGCGCCTTGCCTCCATAGAATGGAAATAGGTCACAAAGTTTAACAAGTTTTTTTAATATAGATCCACAGAATATTGTGATAAGTGTTTCAGTGTGCGCAGGTATGTTATAATAAATTATGAGGTTTATCTATCTTATTTTTACTTTCAACATATTTTGCTTTGGTTTTGATACTCCCAAATTCGAAGCTATCTCTTTACAACTCTTTCGTTTCATAACCTATCATACTTTCATAAACCAGAGTCCATTTTCTGTAGGCTGTTTTTGAACCGAGTTAACGACGATTACGTTTTCTAATATATATATATATATATATATATATATATATATATATATATATATATATATATATTACATACTGTGACTCGCCGAAAAATGTTCAAATTACAGAGAGGTTCTCAAACCTACATCATGTATAATCTGACGACTACCTTAATAACAACAGGCGGCAAGGATATGCATATTATACTTTCCGAAATTAATAAGAAAATAAAAACTCTAATTCTATTTATAAAATATTAGCACATTAACCTTGATTTCAAAGAAATTTACACTTTATGATTTCTTAAAGATGTTTGTAAGAGCTTTTGTCAGATGTCGTTAAGAGAAATTTATTCTTAATACAGAATATGTATGTTGCGAAAGAATAAAAGATTTGGCCATGGCGAATTTCTATAAGCAACACTTACTAATCTAATAATAATCTATATATTTTTCTAATCTATATTTCTATAAACAACACTTACTAATCTAAACAAGTTTGCCAATAAAAAATGCATTTTCGTTTAATTTCATGCAAGAATACATTATTTGCTGAGTTTTATTTTCAATTTTTAAAGTCAATGGAAATAAACTTACGTACAAATTAATTACATACCCATATGTATGAATAAGAGATATGTTCTCTCTATGTGATCTATTGGGTATAATTCCCAACGTTGCATTATCTTACAGTTATAATTGCTTCATATATAATGATAGTGAAAGAGTAGTTAAAGACACAAACCTGAAACTTGGGGGTGCTAAGTTCGAATCCAGTTTCTTCCACTGGAGCCCTTTCAACCGACACTTGATTTTGGGTCTAACCTTGTCGATAGGGGTAAAAACTCTTTAAAACATAAGTGTTGGAAATACAAGAACAGGACTTACTGGCTGTTGGCTAGGGAGAGATGGAAAGTTTACCCCAGAAATTGCCGCCAATTTATAACAATAGGTGTTGTTGTACGAGTGTTCTGATTGGATGTGCAAGCATATAATGGGGTCCTCTGGGAACGATCCTCACTGTTCCTATTGGCGCCAACTTCAGTTGATGAACAGCTTGTTGTAATTGAGTTGGCTTATTTTTCCAGTGGAATTGATTTTTGATAATCTTTTACAAGACCAAGGTAATACATTACCTAAAGTGAAAGGTCGTAACATACCTTTGTTACAATTTATTTCCTAATTTACTTTGAGAAGTTTGAGTGGCTTTTCCCCACAATATATAATGATGGTGAAAAAGTAGTTAAAGGCACAAACCTGAAGCTTGGGGGTGCTAAGTTCGAATCCAGTTTCTTCCACTGGAGTCTTTTCTTTAAACCGACACTTGATTTATGGTCTAACCTTGTCGAGAGGGGTAAAATCTCTTTAAACCATAAGTTAAGTGATTCGAAAGCTCGGAAAATAAATAATGAAGAATTGCAGGTCAACACAAAAACAAATCTTCGATCAGATTCAAGTACATAATCTCCTTATTTTATTACTTACAGGTAATTAGCAACGTCAGGGGGGAAGCAACGCCAGGAGGGAGGACCACCTCCATGAGAGGACCGGAAATAATATATGGGATATGTTAAACATTATTAAAAAAGAATTGATTATCCAAGGTGATAGCTCAAGAAGTATTTATTTTCATTAGATTTTTAGACTATCATGATTAGAAAACGGAGTCCTGCCATATTAGTCCACATATAAACTAAAAATATATATACGCATATATATTGGTCCACATATAAACTAAAATATATATACGCATATATATTGGTCCACATATAAACTTAAAAATATATACGCATATATATTGGTCCACATATAAACTAAAAAAATATATACGCATATATATTGGTCCATATATAAACTAAAAATATATATGCGCATATATGTGAATCAAATGTTACAATGCAAAAAGTATTAATAGCATTATCTAAAAAACATTTTTTAAATAATAGGGTTTTCCGAAATTAATTAATTTGAAAGGTAACGTGGCCGTTACGCTCGAACCGTGTTCATTACGGTTCAAACCTCTTTCGGATCCTCACGTCGTCTGGTACAGTCGAAAATCAATAACCACACAAAAATAAATAAATTCGACTCAGATTTTATCCTGTTTTAGCAAAAGGCATTCATAACGATGACTTTCCAAACAATGCTTCTTGTTTTTCGTCTGTCATGAGATTAACAAATCCTGCAGTCTCGACATCAGCTTAAAGCCTTTCGCGCCACCACAGGCACATAGTGCTCAAGCGGCCGCTGTTGCTGCTGCTGCTGCTGCTGCTGCTATTTTCACATGCACACATATGCGTTTTGTTACACTACAACTGTATTTAAAATTAAAATTTAAAATCAAGTATCAACAAAATAACGTCTGATAAAATATAAATACTAATTCATCTGCATAGTCGTATTAAATGTCATGTAACGAAGTAAACAATTTCAACCCTTTTTTCAAAACAGTAGTTCTAATAATATATTCAACATCTTGTTAAATAACAAAGAAAAATCTACAAATCTAATAAAAACGCACATCGAGTATGAATAATGAACTCCTCACTCTTAAACACCTTCAAGAAAGAAATATTATAAAACATGTTTGATCCGCTGACCTCGTATAACCCTGAAAGGTCATTCAACAACAACACACATACAAGCAAAATTTTTCTTGTCGATGCGCCTAAATAAAAGTTCAGTATAGAAAATTTCAGTATAAAACGTTTAGTATAAAAAAGTTCAATATAAAAACAGTTCAATATAAAAAGTTTAGTATAAAACTTTTAATATAAAAAGTTTTGTATAAAAAGTTTAGTATAAAAAATTTAGTATAAAAAGGTCAACATATAAAAAAGTTTAATATAAAAAGATTAGTATAAACAGTTCAATAGAAAAAGTTAAATATAAAAAGTTTAATATAAAAAGTTCGATATATAAAACGTTTAGTATCAAAAGTTTAGTATAAAAGGTTCAGTATAAAAAGTTTAGTATAAAACATTCAATATATTAAAGTTTATTATAAAAAGTTCAGTATAAAAATGTTCAGTACAGAAAAGTTCCCTATAAAATTAACTTTGCAATCTAGTGGGAGATTATCTAAAATTCTCTTTCAAAGCATCGACATTTCTAATTTTTTGCTACTCAACCTATTTAATTCATCGAAGATGTTTAACTGAGCTTGAATATTTGGATTTTCCTTATAAGAAATAAACAATCATAACTCGTTTTATTATCGTAAATGCAAATAACGATCTTTCTTTTCTCAATCGTTCTGTGAAATTTTCATAAATCAAATTTTATATGCACGATGGTATTATAATATTGTCGCCCAAAAGAAAACATCACTTAAGCTTTATTTTAAAACTTTTGTTGGAAAACTTAATTTAACTTGGTTATGTAGTAGAGTTGACACCTATTCAAGGTAGCCGCCTTCAGTCGTCGCACTTCCTCTGAATCCCACCCTAGGTCTCTTTGGGCAGTCATGCTGTCACACCCAGGGTTTGCCAGAGGGCATTTGATGGCACCAGAGGATTGCCACACACTTCAGCACATTCAGCTATACTTTGGTAGTGATTTTCAAGCCGACTTCCAAGATATGAGGTGGCATGCTGTGACCCCTATTTAAAACCAAACCAAAAGCCATAACCGTAGCGAAAACTTCGTTGAGATGCCCCCTTATGCGTTGAACTGTCCTGATGTTTGTCTTGAGAGTGCAGGCAATGATATTTCTTTCATAATTTGGATCGGTGAAAACATAAGTTCTACAGCGGCGCATCTCCGCCCTTGTTCGTTGAACATTGTGTCGATTTCTGACATGATAGAAAGCTTTTATCGCTCTTGTGACTAAGTGTGAATCCCCCCCTCTCTCTCTCTCTCTCTCTCTCCTTATATATATATATATATATATATATATATATATATATATACAATATAAAGCTGGACGTCTGTGTGCGTGTGTCTGATTACGAATAGGCTCCTATATGGTTGACTATTATAGAAAACTGATTACAAATTATAATGATAGAAGATGTATCGAGACACAGGAATGGGTATGTTTGATCTGGCATAATGATAATTCAATAAAATTGTGAGGTCTGCGTACGCGGCTTGTCCTCAAAGTATGGAAATAAAAAAATTAAAAATTAAAAAAAAAGATGTACATAATAATACTTTGATAAGTATGTTTTAACTTAAAAAGGGATGGTATAATAAAATTGTGGGGGTCTGCGGTCGCGCTTAGCCTCCATAGAATGGAAATAGGCACAAACTTTAATAAAGACTTTTTATATCTATCTGCGTAAGTATACTTTGATAATTATGTTTTAGTTTGAAGAAATATGGTATAATAAAATTATGGAGTGTTTGTTCGCGTCTGACCTCTGTAGAATGGCAATATGTAACAAGGTTTAACAAGTTTTTTTTAATATAGATCCACAGAATATTGTGATAAGTGTTTCAGTGTAAACATGTATGGTATAATAAATTATGGGATTTATTTATTTAATTTTTACTTTCATCATATTTTGCTTTAGTTTTGATACTCCCAAATTCGAAAATATCTCTTTAAAACCCTTCCTTTTCATAACCTATCATACTTTCATAAAAACAGAGTCCATTTTCTGTAGGCTGTTTTTGAACCCAGTCAACGACGGGTACTTTTGCTAATATATATATATATATATATATATATATATATATATAAGACACTTGATATCTGTGTGAGTTCATTCCCAATGAACTCAAAACGGTTGGGTCAATTATTTTCTTAATTTTACACACATATACTGATATTTTCGGGTGTTCTTAAATAGCTTTCGTATCGGAACACCTTCGATAAGTATTAAAAAAATATGTAATCGAATAAATCCTATCAAAGAAAGAACAGTCTAATTTTTACCAAAGTTAACACTTTTGGACAGCCTAACATCATATGTGAATTTGAGAAGGATTTTTGCCGCACAGGCAGATAGACCACGCATATAAAATCAACAGTATGTCCTTTGTGTAACTCAAAAAAATAAATTCAACTAAGAAATGTACTCTCACGAGCTTCCACAGATAAAACAAGAACTCAAGAGAGTCAACATCTTAACAATGTACCTTATTAAGGATCGCAGGCTTTCAGAAATTAGATTCAGGACATTGCAGGGCTCTATCATGAAAGTACTAGATGAGCTTATTGCCACACGCTAGCACGGTGACAAAGGACTATTGTCAACTTCATTAAAACTGTTCTACAATTACACGAACGAGTTGATGGCATAAGAAAGACGATACTAAGAGGAAAAAGTATGGTCACCCCATTCGCCATAAAAGCAGAGATAAAACAAAAAGGTAAACATATGAACTAATTCATCTGTGACGTAATTTTACGAATCTATATGATTATTTTAGTAATATAACCCCCCCCACCGAGAGAGCAGACGGGAAACAATTGTTTTTCAGTCTATTAAAAGAAAATGTCAACTAGTACATAATATTACTCGAATAACGTAATTTTACTATTCCCACTCACAAAGTTATTTATATTCTTCGCGTATACTATTTACGCAGAATATCCGTGTCTATGGAGTTATTTTCGTCTGTTTCTAAATAGCTTTGTACATTTAGAGTTTGATAAATGATAATGATCCGTAATCGAAATGGTAGTTTTGACGGCAGTAAAATGGGTGGAATGGTTGGAATGGTCGGAATGCTCTTCACGAAAACTTTCAATTGTTATTATTTATTACTTTGCGGTCGAACACAAGTCATTACCAGTGATTTCTGGCTGATAACGATCTTGCAATAAAATAATAATAATAATAATAATGATAATAATAATAATAATAATAATAATAATAATAATAATAATAATTCATTGGAAGAGAAGTTGAAATAAGAATATAACTAAACATAGGTAAAAACAATTATTGCATGAACAAGAGTAATCGAAACTGCAAGAAATCTTATCAACTGTTCTTCTCCTCGAAAAATAGAAGAAAAAATAAATTTTTAAGATGATAACATCAGTCACATTTGAAAAGTGAAAAGTCAAGAACGACGGAATGACTCAGTAGGGAAAGCACTAATCGAACCTCTACTGGTAGGATGCGGAGAACACTGGGGCCTTGGGAAGTACCTTACTGTTTCCCAAATCCCAAAGAAAATTAATAGTCGCTGAAAGCGAAAAATCAATGGTAAGCATCTATTACAATAACGCAAAACCATGGTTATTAAAAGAGAAAGAATACTAAAAATCTAAGGAGACTTGTTGTCACTCAGACGCTAGGGAAAAGCACTGATTGTTATCAGTGTGCAATTACTGACGATAAAGAGAGCTCCTAGATAATAAGATTCGTTGTAATAATAATAATAATTATTATAATAATAATAATAACAATAATAATAATAATAATAACAACAACAACAACAATAATAATAATAATAATAATGATAATAATAATAATAATTATAATAACAATAATAATAATAATAACAACAATAACAATAACAGCAACAACAACAACAACAATAATAATAATAATAATAATAATAATAATAATAATAATAATAATAACTCGAATTCATTTGCACAGATTATCGAAAGAGGTGGAGAGTACTGGAAATCTGGGGAGATTAAACTTCAGACTTAGATTCCAGAGAACACCACAGGTTTTTCTTAAAGTGAAATCTTTAATGATGACTTACGTGACTTTCGTGATATAGTGATTAAATAATAATAATAATAATAATAATAATAATAATAATAATAATAATAATAATTATTATTATTATTATTATTATTATTATTATTATTATTATTATTATTTATCTCGGTTGTAGTTGGTACACTATGAGTAGTATTAAGTCGTCTGGAAGGACAAATAAAAAACCTACAAATCCGGATCTTTAAGTCACCTTCAGACATCTGCAATTATAGTTACCACTAACATCCTTAGAAAAATCCTTGATCTTTGAAGCTCCTGATTTGGAGCCGAGATTGAGGGAAATCCTCTGGAAATGAATCCTATCCCTTTCCAGAGAGACGTTGATAAACGAAGTTAGAATTATTTACTGATAGGTGGATCATAAAAAATGTACATAAGCTATCAGTATCTTATTTTCTCAGCCCCCTGCTCTTTTTGCATGATTCTGGCGGTTCCTTACAAGGTAGTATTTTGAAATCGTCCAACATTTTAATTTTCTCAATCCATTTTTTAAATCCTTTTGTTACAGTCACCGGGGCTCCCATCACAATGGTTACAATTCTGCCGTCTTCAACTTTCAGAATCTTTTTATCTCATTTCCCAAGACCTGGTACTTTTTGCCCTTCCCCATTTTTACTCCACATTTAAATATTATTATTATTATTATTATTATTATTATTATTATTATTATTATCATTATTATTATTATTATTGGCTTACATGGAGCTTTCACATAAGTCAACAAACGATCTGATTGGAAACCTGTGGTATTCTCTGGAAGCTGAGTGATAACAAGTCTCCCCAGACGTCCAGCTCTCTCCACCCCCTTCGATAGCATGTGCAAATGAATTTGCATCATCGCAACAGCCGCTTACCATTGATTTCTCGCTGGTAGTGGCCATTGGTTTTTACTGGAATTTGAGTGGCACTAAACCTCCCCAATGTCCCAGTTCTCTTTGCGCTTGTATAGCCGAGGTCTGGTTGGCGCTCGCTCCTCGGTCTTTCAGTCCTTATTGACCCTTCTCGGCCCTTTGGTATCATTTTTTTGGGGGGGATCGGTGATGAAACAATGGGGGGGATGCATGATGGGGGGTGTAGAACTTGTAAATATGCAGTTTCGGTGTTCTTCATTCCCTGTAACGCTTATTCGTTATATTGTCTTGTATTATTCTCCGCATTCAAGGGTTTTCCTTAATATTTCAGTCGTTTTCATTATCGTTAGTCGTTGTACTTTTGTAGTTATTCCTCTGATTCCAATTTCTGACATTCTTTTTTCGAAGTTTTTCGGAATTGTTCCTAGTGCTCCTACTATTATCGGTACTATTTGGACTTTCTTCATCATCCAAATCCTTTTTAACTCTCTGGCTAGCTCTGTGTATTTGCTTCGTTTCCCTTTTTCTTTCATACTCACCCTGTGATCAGCTGGGACTGGAAAGTCCACGATTTGACAGGATTTTTCTTTCTTGTTAATTATGACGACATCTGGTCTTCTTGCTTTGATGGGTTTGTCCGTCTGTATGTCCATGTCCCATAGGATTTTGTGGTTCTCGTTTTCGAGTGCTGTTGCAGGTTTATGATTGTACCATTTGTCTGTGCTCTCAAAATGCAGACGTTTACACAATTCCCAGTGTACCACCCTCCCCACTTGGTCATGCCTGTTTTTGTATTTCTTTTGGGCAAGTTTGCTGCATTCGCTTACTATATGGCTTATTGCTTCGTCTCTTTGTCCACAGAGTCTGCATTTGCTGTTTTCTTGTGTTTTATCGATCCTTGCTTTGATATGGTTGGTTCTTATCGAGTTATCTTGTGCTGCAGTTATTAGAGATTCAGTTTCTCGGTTTATATGTCCTTTTCACATCCATGTCCAGATGTTTTCGTTATCCTCATCTTTTGTCATACTTATGAATCTTCCGTGGAGTTGTTTCTCTTCCCATTTCTCTCTTCTCGTTTTGTCGTTTGTCTCTCTGTTTTCTGTTTTGTTTTTTTTCAGTGTCTCTTGCTGCCATAATTATCCTTTCAGTGTTTAGCATTATATATTTTTCTAGTTATTATTATTATTATTATTATTATTATTATTATTATTATTATTATTATTATTATTATTCACTTGCCTCTTAGTCATGTAGAAACATTTAGCTATCATATTCTCTGAGAGTATATGGATAAAGCAAACTGTTGCTTGAGGGACAGGAAGGTTAACGAAAAAATCACGTGGCACCAGGGATCAACTTCTGATAAGTAAAATGATCCTGAGAAACGGAAAACGAATATCTATTAAATTTGTCGTAAGGTGGGTAGATTATAAGAAGGCATTTGACAAAGGTGCCCAATTCATGTGAACTTAAATGCTTGGAAATTTTCTGAATAACTCCAACATCCGAACATCTATAAATAATTGCATGACAAATTATGAAATCAAGGATGTGCTGCATTAGGTAATGTGAAAATAAAGAGAAGGGCTTTGCAGAGCTTTGTGATTTAATTCCAATGGCATTTTTCTTACAAAAAAAGTCTCGCTACTAGACAAAGTTCAAAAAAGAGTCGCCAACCTAATGTTACATGAAAAAGGTTTGTTCCCTTTTTCATGTAAGTAAAAATAAAGAGAATTAGTAAATGAAAATAAAATGAGAGAAAACAGGAATCGAACCCTGGAGATAAGTTTTAAAGAACAATAAGTTTTAAATGGAATGCCCAGTAAATCGTTGATTCTGATAAAATATTTAATAAATACAAATTTGGCTGGAAACTATGCACATTGTCACTCTTCTTATAACATGAGAACAAAAGAACATTCATCATTTTAATAATAACACCACTAGGTAATACACTTTGAGAGGCGATTCGATATCTAGATAGACCGAGAGATTGGCATTTATGCTTTTGACAGTTCTGTATGAAACGGGAGTGTTTATATAACATAAATAGTTTGACACATATACTTTCTAACACATATTTTTTAGATGATGATTTTATCAAATGGTTCTTATACATAAATGGACAATACCTTTTCTCGTTGTAATGACGAACACAGAAGACGGCAGTTATGAAAAACATGATGATCATTTATTTCTGCCATATGACCGGTCAATGGCTTTGCATCCAGGAATTCAAAGTTTCTTCTTTACATCTTCTTCTTCTAAAACCCTCTCGCTTCCAGACGGTGCCAAGGTTCGGTCTGGACCTCTCTGCGTCCCTGGTCGGATTCCTATCTGACTCTCCGACTCTCAGACTCTCTGACTCTCTATTACTCTAACTTCGAACTCTTTCCTATATTGAGAAATCACATGTATGTCTGGCCAACGTGACTATAATTCACGTATCCTCAACATGCGCGATTTGCACGTTTTTGAAACATTCTGATGACCAGGAAATTTCCCAATTTCCCTGATTGTTTTACAAAGGAATTTAACCTACTTATCTAATTCATATAACCCATATTTTATTATTCATTCTACTTAACAATGTGCATAGTTTCCAGCCAAATTTGTATTTATCAAATATTTTATCAGAATCAAAAATTTACTGGACATTCCATTTAAAACCTATTGTTCTTTAAAACTTATCTCCAGGGTTCGATTCCCGTTTTCTCTGATTTTATTTTCATTTACCAATTCTCTTTATTTTTACTTACATGAAAAAGGGGACACGCCTTTTTTATGTAATACCTAATAGGTTCTGAACTATCAACTAAACTCCAACTTCTGTCCCATCACCGAAACTTGACATACCTGTGCCTGTTTTTTCAAGTATTTCAATGGCAAATGCTCTGACAAACACAAAGCACTAGTACCCCCTGGACGACAATAACTGGATAAACACACCAAGCAGAAAAATCCCACCCATACACAGTTGAACTCCTTAGATGTCGTAAAACTTTATCCATGAATAGCTTTTTCCTTCCGATTGCTGCACTTTGGAATTCCCTTCCGACCCTCTACTTCTTTGACTTTACTAATATGCATAAATTCAAGTGTAATCTGAACAGATATCTTGCTGCCAAATTCCCTCAATAGTATCGCTGCAAAGTTGGTCCAAAATAGTAACTCCTTACGACTAAGTAGCTCTGTCCGTTTTTGTGGGTGAAATGACAAAAAAAAAGAAGGCAGCATAATTACTTCCTTGAATCAACGACTTATTATTTATGGATAATCTTAAAGTTTTTAGAAAGAAAAAAAACAACTTGATACCATAATGGAATTAAGTGACAATGTACAAATGGAATTTGTCATCATCGAATATATTATACTAGCTATAAAAAGGGGTAAATTCGTCTAATCAGATGACCTTGAACTTCCAACAACAGACCTGCTAAAGAATATTGACAGTGACAGAAACTACAAATACTTGGGAATACTGGTAGCCGCTCAAATTAAAAACAAGAACATGAAAAACTAGGCAGCAACTGCGTAGAACAGTCTAGAAATGGTGGTTCAATTGAACCTTCTAAATTGGAATACAATATGTGCTATAAATGCCGGAGCTGTTGCTATAATCTGATATACTGTTAGTATGCTTTACTAGAATGTAGATGGATTGAAATGTTCGGACAAAAGAATATATAAAATGCTTACAATTTATACAGCTTTGACGAAGAAACGAGATGTAAATCGATTGTATCCGCGAGAAATTGAACGTGATCAAGTTTACTTAGTGTTGGCAATGTAGTTTGTATCGAGGAAAGATGTCTTACTCAATATATTTCAGAAAGTAATGAGCCTCTTCTCCGTGAAGTGAAAAATAAGAAATACTGCAAAATAATCAAAAACTGCAAAAGATAAGGACAAATAATTGGAAAAAACGACACTGTGTATTCCTTTAGAATACTACATTTAGAAATAATGACAGATGGAATTGGTTCTGCCCGATTAATCTAAAAAAATCTACTTAGAGTAATTTAATGGCAGCTAAGAAACAAGTAACTCGCACTAGATCTATCAAATACTAGATCATTAAAACTGCAAATTAACCGATGGGCAAATTGTGTAATGAAAGGAAATACACTTTAGTGCATATTATATCAGAATTCTCTGTGCTACCACGGCAACACAATGAAAAAGTGAACATACGACAAAGTCGCTCAAGTTCTACATTGAAATACATGCAAACTCTATGAACTAAACCATTATGAGATGTGGTATGAGCATAAACCAGAAGTCGTGCAAGAAAACGATAATGTCAAAGTTCGTTTGAACCTGCGCATACAAACTGATAAGGTTCTTGAACATTACAAACCTGGCATAATTTTTTCTAAATAAAAACAAGAGAACTTGTTCAATCATTGATAAAACTTTACCTTTCGGTATCAGTGATCAGGAGAAAAATATGAAGAACAAATAAATATCAAGATATTTAATAGGAATTCTTAAGACGAAAGAAATATGAAGAAGTCAATGTGTTTCCATTATAATTGGATCGCTTGGAACCAGAACGAAAAGCTATTACAAATGGCGTAAACAGATTGATGAGACAATGTCTTTTCCGATTCTTCAAAATGCTGGCTTCTTTGAAACTGCAGAAGTGTTGAGGTACAGCTTAGATACTCACAAACAAGAGAATTGATTACTACTACTACTATTACTACTACTAATACTACTACTATTATTACTACTACTACTACTACTACTACTACTACTACTACTAATAATAATAATAATAATAATAATAATAAAGGAATTTCTTAAAAGCAGAAACCAATTCTCATAAATTGTAAAAGCTAACCATTGGAAGAGAAGAATATAACTAAACATAGGTAAAAACAATTATTGCATGAACAAGAGTAATCGAAACTGCAAGATTCTTATCAACTGTTCTTCTCCTCGAAAAATAGAAGAAAAAATAAATTTTTAAGATGATAACATCAGTCACATTTGAAAAGTGAAAAGTCAAGAACGACAGAACGTCTCAGTAGGGAAAGCACTAATCGAACCTCTACTGGTAGGATGCGGAGAACACTGGGGCCTTGGGAAGTACCTTAATGTTTCCCAAATCCCAAAGAAAATTAATAGTCGCTGAAAGCGAAAAATCAATGGTAAGCATCTATTACAATAACGCAAAACCATAGTTATTAAAAGAGAAAGAATACTAGAAATCCAAGGAGACTTGTTGTCACTCAGACGCTAGGGAAAAGCACTGATTGTTATCAGTGTGCAATTACTGACGATAATTAGAGCTCCTAGAAAATAAGATTCGTTCTAATAATAATAATAATAATAATAATAATAATAATGATAATAATAATAATAATAATAGCAATAACAACAACAACAACAATAATAATAATAGCAATAACAACAACAACAACAACAATAATGATAATAATAATAGCAATAAAAACAACAACAACAATATTAATAATAGCAATAACAACACAACAATAATAATAATAATAATAGCAATAACAACAACAACAATAATAATAATAGCAATAACAACAACAACAACAATAATAATAATAATATTAGCAATAACAACAACAACAACAATAATAATAATAATAATAATAGCAATAACAACAACAACAACAATAATAATAATAATATTAGCAATAACAGCAACAACAACAATAATAATAATAATAACAACAATAATAATAATATTAGCAATAACAACAACAACAACAACAATAATAATAATCCCCCTCTATAATAATAATAATAATAATAATAATAATAATAATAATAATAATAATAATAATAACTCGAATTCATTTGCACAGATTATCGAAAGAGGTGGAGAGTACTGGAAATCTGGGGAGATTAAACTTCAGACTTAGATTCCAGAGAACACCACAGGTTTTTCTTAAAGTGAAATCTTTAATGATGACTTACGTGACTTACGTGATATAGTGATTAAATAATAATAATAATAATAATAATAATAATAATAATAATAATAATAATAATAATAATTTTGTTTAATAACGCACCCTCTGAAAAGAGATGGAATTCGTTTTCAGAGGATACTCTCTTAATCATGCATCCAAACCAGGAGCTTCAAAGGTCAAAGGTTTTTCTAAGGATATTGCTGGTGCCTACAATAGCAGAGGTCTGAAAACCGCCTAACTCATCTGAGATTTGTAATTTTTTCAAATGTTTTTTCAGACGACTTCATACTACACCTAGCATACCAACTACCATAGGGATTACTTGGGTTTTCATCCGGTTCATAGTCTTATCTCCGATGCGAAATGGGGCATAACTGCCACACTTCTTCTTGTCCTATGACACTGGCAAATCTATGATTTGCCACTTCTTTGAAATGTCTGCCAAAAACGGACGATTATGTTCAAATTGATTGATTGGCATTTTCATCCCACCATATCCTTACATTGCCATCCTAACTTGTCCTTACCTCATCAGGTACCTCCGCAACCACTTGCAAACACACTTCATCCCAAACTTCCTTCAAACCTCGCATTATATCCTAAATCTCACACGATCATGCATTCTACAGTACTCTCTCTGAGCCAATCCACTACACCCTACTGCAAGATGTGCAACTTACTCTTTCCACAAATCTGGCATTCTGCAGTAACATTCTCTTCCTAAACCACTTTCCTGAATAGTCGTGTCCTAGTGTCTTCTCTTGTGCTACACAAACAAAGGATTTAGTGCTTTTAGCCAGATATCCAGCTCTAAGCCATTGCCATAATCTTTTATCCGCCACATTTGCTACGGCCTGGAAGAAATTTCTCGTGTATCTTCTCCGCAGCCATCGTTACAGTAAACGTTTGATTTGTTGATCTCTATGAAAAATTAAATCACTATTAGAACACGAAAAAAGCCCCAAAAATGATTAACAAGTCATTGATAATTGTTTCCTTATAAATATTATTATTCTGTTAAATATTCTAATAGAGTATATGTTTACTTATAGTGCATATACCAAGCAAGTTGAATGAGTACTTATATAAGAAATACGTTTAGATTGTTTGTGTCTCTGTTTTCAATTTAACGCTTTTTTCTAAATTCGTCTCGACGAAATTATGTTGGCAATTTGGCTGCAAGTCCGAGAGTTTGCATCGTACACTAACGTGGATTCTTCTAATAGTGACAAGAAGACAGTTTAATTGTCGAACCCCGTGTCTTTTACTGAACCATTTAAACTAGTATATCTAATTTAATAACATTCCGTTCTTCTCTCTTTTCTTCTAAGTAAATAAAACAGGAAATTATGAATGAATTTCCTTTCTCTTTTCTTCCTTTCTTTTCTCTTCACTAAATCAACGTTCTTTCCTTGTAACAAAGAATGCCACACATCTCCTTTTAATTCGCGAATCCCATCTTTCACCAATCGATTCGAAACATCTCAGATAATCTTGGTGACCCCTTCTGACTTATCAGCTAATTCTTTTCAACCCATAGTTTCGAATATTTATGATAAAATTTAAACGCTTATTCAAAGAATTTTCCCAGATTTCAGCGTTTACCGACAATATTAAAAAGCAAAATGAGTGCGATAGAGAAGAATAAAAACAATAATAGTAATATATTGAAAAAATATTCTTGAGTAATGCCGAGTTTTCATGCTAGTACTATAAGAGGATAGACATCCAAAAATTGTAGTACTTACGTCATCAATTCCGAAGATTACCGAACACTTTCGAAATGTGTGTTTGTTAACGCACTTCACCGAACGGTCTATATAATACGAACTGAAATGTTACTTTTTAAAATGTTGCACAACTCTATAGTTCATCCAATCTAACCCAAAACTTACACTAACCCTATGTCTTAAACAAAGTTTAAGTTTTAGCTTTTAAAATGGGTTTAATTTGGTTTGTATTGTGCCAAAACTCGGAGCTTGATCCGAGTTTCTTCCTTCATAGTCGGGATTAGTTACGTCACAATTACGTTTCGACTACAAATTTCTGGATACCTATTCATTAAAACACCAAAAATAAGAAATATTAGGTTAATAGGATAATTTATTTTAATATTTACATATACGTATGTTGTAGGCTAAAATTATTTTCGCCTCTTCGATTTAGGATTGAATTGTAGATAATTTGTGCATTCCCCGAAATATTCATTTTTTTTTAGATGTAGGTTACCACTTATCAAGGCCCGGAAGCCACTCAGGGATAAGTCTTCCTGGTGTCAGATAGAAGCAACCCCACATCGTCTTGATCCGTGAGAAAACTTGATTTATTGTTGATGACCCTTAGTACCCACACAGGAGAACGCCAATTCTGGTAATTTCATAAGTGTGCGATGCTAGACCAAGAGCCCTGCTAGTTCTCCCTGTTTAACAACATTAATTTCGACATTCACGGTGAGGTTGGTGAATTAAAAATAAGGTTTCTTGGACATGGATCGAACTTTATAACTTGATTTGAGCCCAAAACAATAAATGTAAATTTTGTAAATTTTGAAAAATCATAATAGGTGTCAAAGTTAAAATAATTGACCGTTTTTTTTTTTTTTATTTTAGTGTTCTCAGCATACACCTCCTAACACCCGGGCAACGTCGGGCACCATACTAGTATATCTATAAAAGTGAACGTGTGTATCTGTGTGTCTGTGTGTCAGTCTGTGTACATTTCCCTACGCAATAACTCTGTCAATTTTTAGTCTACAGACGCGAAATTTGATATAGAGGGTACGGAGATTTGGCAAAATATATGTGATAGGTTTTCGGCCAGAGATTTCGCTGTTAAGGGTCAAAGTTCAACGATTTGACCTTTGAGAACTCTACCAAACTCCTCTGACAATTTTGGGTCTAAACACTTGACATTTTAGATATAGGTTCCTTGGACATGGATATAAGTTAATAACTGGATTGTAGCCGAAGGCAATAAATGCTAAAGAGTCATAATAGAGGTCAAAGTTTTAAAATATTGACAGTTTTTTTTTTTTTGTTTTTTTTTTTTTTGCTCAGCATACACCTCCAAACACTCGGACAACGCTGGGCACCCATGCTAGTATATTTATAATAGTGAAAGTATGTGTGCGTATGTGTGTCCGGCTGTCTGTGTACATTTCCCTACACAATAACTCTGTCAATTTTTAATCTACAGACTCGAAATTTGATATACAGTGTATGGAGATTTGGGAAAATCTTTGTAATTGGTTTTCGGCCAGAAATTTGGCTGTTAAGATGTCAAAATTCAACGATTTGAGAACTCTACCAAACTCCTTCGCCAATTTTATGTCTAAACACGTGAAATTTTTGATATAGATTCTTTGGGCATGGATCTAACTTAATAACTTGATTTGAGCCCAAAACAATAAATGTTTAGAGGTCATAATAGGGATCAAATTTTTAAAAAATTGATCACTTCGGTCTCTACCAAATTACTCAGACTATTTCTGGTCTAAACATTTGAAATTTTACATAAACGGTATTCAGAAATAGGGCAAGTTTTTAATCGGTATGGGTCGAAAATTTGAGTTACCAATATATAAATGCATGTATGTATGTCTGTTAGCATGTCTGCCTAAAACTTTCGACAGAGGCGAGGGATTTTTACAAGATCAGTATCGTTTCGAAGTTCGACCTTTTAGACGATAAATATCGAAAAATTGGTTAAAACATTAATCTCTTCATCTTCAACTGGGCACTTTTCTACAGATATTTTCAAAAGTCATCCTCTCATTTCGATTGTCTAGCCTAAATTAAAACCTACATCACTTTCGGTTTGGCGGTGGTCGTAACACAAAGACGTCATGTTTTTCCCTATTCTTTTCCTCCTTCGCGGTACGGGTTCCAGCCTGCCTTCCTACTACAATTTTTTTTCTCAACACACACCTCCAAACAACCGGGCAACGCCGGGCTCCCATGCTAGCATGTATATATATATATATATATATATATATATATATATATATATAAAGCTGAACGTCTCTCTGTGTGTGTCTAGTCACGAATAGGCTCCTATATGGTTGACTATTATAGAAAACTAATCACATATAATGATAGAAGATTTATCGAGACACAGGAATGGGTATGTTTGATCTGGTAGAACGGTGGTTCATTAAAATTGTGGGGTCTTCGTTCGCGCCTGGTTCACAAAGTATGGAAATAAAAAATTTAAAAATTAAAAAAACGTTTACAAGGTTTTTTGATATAGATGTACATAATAATACTTTGATACGTATGTTTTAACTTAAATAGGGATGGTATAATAAAATTGCGGGGTCTGCGTTCGCGCCTGGCCTCACTAGAATGGAAATAGGCACAAATTTTAATAAAGACTTTTCATATCTATCTGAATAAGTATACTTTGATAATTATGTTTCAGTTTGAAGAAATGTGGTATAATAAAATTATGTGGTGTTCGTTCGCGCCTGACCTCCATAGAATGGAAATATGTCACAAGGTTTTTTTGAATATAGATCCACAGAATATTGTGATAAGTGTTTCAGTGTGAATATGTATGGTATAATAAATTATGAGGTTTATCTATCTTATTTTTACTTTCATCATATTTTGCTTTGGTTTTGATACTCCCAAATTCGAGGCTATCTCTTTAGAACCCTTTCGTTTCATGTTATATCGGCTACACGTGATAATAAACTTTCAGAAATTAATTTCTTCTTTAAAAAAACAGATTTATTATAATCTCGAAATGTAGCTTAGTAGTAGAGCATTCGAGTACAAATCGAATGATTTATTGTTCAAGTACGGGTGTACCGCACCATTTTATCTTATTATTATTGTTATTATTATTATTATTATTATTATTATTATTATTATTATTGAGTCACATTTACGATAAAAAGCAAGGTACCATTTAAAATCGTCGCAAATCATTTCTTCGTTGGCATATTTTAAAACTAAACATTAATCAGAAGTGGTTTCTCCAGGACATTCATCGTCATGCCTAAATATCAGCTGACGTGATATTTTAAACAAACACAGACGGAATTTGATGAACAAACTTATCATTATTATTATTATTTTTTTATTTAAATTTTTTTTTTTTGCGAAATCGAGCAAATTATTCATTGTAATATATAATAATCAGTAGAAGAATGATTTTGTTTTGTAATCCGCAATATGCATTAATTAAAATATCATGCTGAAGCGTATTATACGATCCCGCAATGCCGGGCCGTTTACTAGGATATATATATATATATATATATATATATATATATATATATATATATATATATATATATATATATTGTATTCTATTCTATCTCTCCACGTCTATCTATCTACTTTTATATAAAATGAGATTTTTGTGCTTGAGTATCGGCATTTTCATGTGTTTGTGAGTTCCTTAAGTATTTATTCGTAAACGGCTGAGTTGATTTTTTGTGAAATTTCACACGAAGGTACATTATATGCCTGGCAGTTTATTTAGATTTTGTATCGGAATCGATAATTGAAAAGTTCGATGAAGGAAGAAACAGGCGATTTTGACTAAAGTTTACGCCTTATACAGCCTAACATCACAAATGCATTTGAGAAGTTTTACAACGGCACAAGCAGAAAGGCCCGACATATAAAATCAACAGTAGGCTCTTTTATATGACAGGGGTATGTTCGAAATGATCGTTTCTGTTTCGAGCACAATTCAACAATGCTACTTGACTGTTGCATTTTTAACTTTAATTCAAGACATTATCACCGCACAGATATAAATCATTAATAGGTTCTCTAATATAAAAAGAGCGCGAAAAAAATTGAAAGTTTCTGTTTAAAGCACAATTGGACCATGATACTCAACCCTTTAACTGTAATTCAAGCCAATATGTAAAATATGTTTTAAAAATCAGCAGTAGGTGCTCAACAGTGCAGTGTCAACTACAATGCATTTTGGACAAAGTAACTGCAGGGAGGATTGAAAAAATGGGCGGTTTACCGATTATATCGATAGAAATAAAGTATGAACATTCGTTGATCACTATATATTCCCTGGCTACGTCGAGGCTGCTTGCTTATATATATATATATATATATATATATATATATAATAATGATTGATATAATAATTAAGTGAATGATTTTGCGCTACAAAACAGCTACTGTCAAGAATTGTATATGTCAACTGAATTAAAGGAATAAATTATAAGATGATCAACATCATGAATTTTGGAATATAACTTTTTGTCATTTATTCTCTATATTGCTCTGTAATTACATTGAGCTTCTTAAATAAGGATTGATATACATTATAAGAAAATATATTTTTATAGTGCAAAATCAAGACTTAAAGACAAGGTGTTGATAGCAGCAAAAGGTGTATTTTATTTTACGTTACAATTGTTTCAATGTCTAGTTCGACAATTTCAAGCATTATATCGTTTGAAAATTTTCAAAAAACACTATTTCTTCAGACTTTATGAATAAACACACTTTAGGCAATGTAGCATTTTTTTAATAGAAAGAAAAAAGGCAGGAGGGGGGATCTCTAACGGGAAAAGCATACGAGAAACATTTATCTTGGTTGTGGTTACGGAAAAGCCCATTTAAATATTAATGTATCGCCTAATTTTCGTATCCTTATTTAAGAACAGAGTTAGGTGAAGTTTTTACGGGGACCCCTAAGCCATTTAAAAAAAATGTTTTTAAAAATATATCCCATTTGTTAGGTTCATAAATTCCTTTATTTCCCAATGATTGATGTTTTGTAAAAAGAATTTTTTAAAGTTTGGTATCTATATTTATATTATGGACGTAACAGCCTTTTAAATATGTTACGGTTAGTTTTAGTTTCGTATTAGTGGCAAGTGATATTTATAGATTATCGTTTTACTGGTACATGGATATAATACTATTTCCGGTTTAGAATTTGATTGAATATAAGAATAAAGTAAAATGGGTGTATTAAATATATATAAATCTTGTAGGACATTTCGGGTGAAGTGTTCTAATCTATTTACTGTCTGAAGATTCATAGTTATTTTACTTGAAAAATGTTTTTATGTCGTTGCTTAGGATGATTTGAAGGGAGATAATCCAATTAAGTTGTTAAGTACTGCTAGTTAATTCTGTTTGAAACTGGGTCGATTTTGTTTCTTAAATGGTTAAAGGGAGGTATTTCAGGCCGTTTGTGTTTTAGGTTCATTGATTACTTGAAGGCGACTATGTTTTAATAATTAATTTAATCAGACAGGTCAAGAACATGCTACAATGACTTATTTAACAAATTAAGTATATAAATTAAGTTTTTGATATAAAGGAATGGGTTGTGTTATTAATCACTTGTGCTGCTCCTGTCATATAATTCATGCGTTGTGTTCTTGGGTTGTCTAAATAAATAAATAAATTATTATATGTCCTCTAATTATTATTCTGACAGCAAAACCACCCATGGCTCCAAGTGTGTTTCACTCCGGTGGAAAGATGTCTACTCCTGTATTTATGGGTGAAAAACACTTAGACCATGGAGTAAAGTAGGAGAATAAGTAAGTCAGCATGGATTCTACCAACCTAGGGTGTCAGATAACAAAATCAATTTAATTAATATTTAGATGGATTAACAGTCCCCAAGTTGCTAATTTGATTTTTAATAATAACTAGATTAATTGCTGAGTTGTTTTATTGATTTGAAGAGGGTGTTACTAATTTTCCCGTTAATACTGCTACGACTGAATACAAGAATGATTGCCGTTATGGAGGAAAGCAAAACCAGTCCTAGATGAGCTATATACTTTATTTATATTTCTTACCCGGTTAAAAAGAAAGGAAACTATATTCGCATGTTAGATTCGGATCATTCGTTTATATTGTAACAATTCTACCTATTTAACTCTACATTAAAATTTAATCCTGGCATCCGATGATCCTTATTGTTGTAGAAAGGTTATATATATATATTAGTGTTGGGACAATTAATCGGAATCAAAATCGGAAACATCAGAAGATCGGAATCGGTATCGGAATCGGAAAAATTGATGCCTATTTTCCAATGCTAAAACGATTCTTTTAATTGTCTTTTTTATTTGATTTTGTTTAAAGTCAAGCCTTTCATTACTCGTAATAATGATAAAATAATAAACATTTATGGATTTTATGATATCAGCAAAGCTAAAATCGATAGATTACCCTCCACAAGTATATTTTGACGTTTGGTAAACGTGTTTTTTTTACGAAGATTGGACAAAATAACAATCCTATACTTAAATAATTAGAGATTTATCAAGAATCGGAATCGGAATCGGTAATTGTATCGGAATCGGGAATTTAGCATAGAATAAGTAATTGTATTGGAATCTGGAAAAATATTGGAATTGTCCCATCACTAATCTATATATATAAAAGCAAACGTGTTTATGTGTGTATGTATGTATGTCTGTGTATTTGTATGTCTCGCAAAAACTTTTGACACAGGGCACGGATTTTCACGAGATTGGTATCATTTTAAGGCTCGATCCTTCGCCCGACAAATACCGAAAGATTGGCCAAAAACATTAATTCCTTCACCCTAAAATCATCAGTTTTCTACAGGGAGGGATCAGCAAAAACCGTCCTCTCATGACAAGTTCGCTTCTACGCATGCGCAAATGACGTCGGAACATTATTTAGTTTAAATATTTAGAGAAACCGACGTCGTCTTAGCTCAGTTGCTTAGAGGGCGGCGTCATTATCTAAAGATTTTGGGTTCTAATCGTGGTGTGAAGTGTCTTTTTTTTTTCGATTTTTTAAATTTTAATATTGAAACAGGGTTATTTTAGCCATTTTCACGTTCTCTGTTTTTTTTTTATTTTTCACATTTTTAAAGGAGTTTTAACGTTCGTTTTCTGTTTTTCTCCATCAACCTCGGGTTTTCTTTTTTGTTTTTGTTTTTCAGATTTTTATATTTAACCTCCTTCGTTTGCCTTACGTTAGTTTTTTTTGTGTGTGTTTTCGATTTTTTTAAGTTTTAACATATTTAATAATTTAATGCTTAATATTTAAAAATATTTACTTCGCTTATTCTTATGTTTTGATTACCCCCCCCCCGCCCGAGCACACACACCTCCAAAGACCCGGGCAACGCCGGGTACCCCCCCCCGCTAGTATATATATATAAAAAATTAATCTACTAAAACGTGTTTTGAGGTTTTATATATCGTTATCGTACTTTGACTGTTTCTAGGATCCGAACCTTAGATCATATATATTATGGTCGAGTACGTTAACCGAGGTATTAGACATTTCTATGTGTTATTATTATTTTATATTTTTTTTTACTTTTAAACTTATGTCAACTTTTTTTTATTTTCTAAACATTAATACAGTTAATAGCATATTGGAGATCAGATATTTATTCATATTTTTGGATGCAAACAAATAAACAAATATTATTTATTTATTATTTTCACTATAAAACAGTAATTTACGAACACGTGCATATATATATATATATATATATATATATATATAAATATGTATGTGTGTGCGCGTGTGTGTGTGTGTAAGTTCAAAATAGGGTAATGTAAGCAAATAATAAGGTAACTGCAGGTTCTCTTCCAATTTTGAATTTTTAATCATGCCCAAACGCATTTTATTTCCCTTTGATATTCGCTATTTCTTCTGATCAGTTAAGGGCAAAATGAATTCATTGATTGATATAATAATTAAGTAAGTGATTGTGTGCTACGAAACAAATACTGTCAAGAAGTGTATATATGAACTGAATTATAGGAATATATTGTAATATTGTCAATATCATGAAATTTGGAATATAGACTTTTTGTCATTTATTCAATATATTGCTCCGTAATTACATTGAGCTTCTTAAAAAAGGATTGGTATATATAGATAAAAATATAAGTGAATAAAAAAATATTTTCACAGAAATGTATATATATATATATATATATATATATATATATATATATATATATATATGTGTGTGTGAGGAAATATTTTTATTCACTAATATTTTATATATATATATATATATATATATATATATATCTGTGGAAATATTTTTATTAGAAACACTAGAGGATGACCGCCAATCAGTAGTGGAATGGGGACAAAAATGGATGGTAACGTTCAATGCCACCAAGACAAAACTGGTTTCATTCAATAATTACAAGAAACCTTCTCTACCACCTATAGCAATGGCCAACGACTCTTTTACTGAGAGTACGTCTCTCAAGCTCCTTGGCCTAACGTTCACAGGAAACATGAGTTGGAACAATTATATCGAGGGCATTGCCAGGGCCGCTGCAAGGAAGGTGGGCTCTCTCTACCGTGCTAGAAACCTTCTAACACCCGAAAGTATCTTGTACCTCTATAAGGCCACTATTCGCCCATGTATGGAGTATTGCTGTCATATTTGGGCCGGTGCATCGGCTACTAGTCTCTCGCTCCTTGACAGGGTTCAAAAGAGAGTCGCAAATCTGATAGGCCCTAAACTGGCATCTAAACTTCAGCCTCTGTCCCATCGTCGAAACGTTGCATCCCTCTGCCTGTTCTACAAGTATTATTATGGTGAATGCTCTGAAGAACTGCAAGCACTTGTGCCCCCACGACGTGAACACCCTCGACAGACCCGACAAGCTGCAAAATCCCACCCCCACACTGTAGAGATCCCTAGATGTAAAATATCTTTCTACTCCAGTAGTTTCTTCCCCAGAACTGCTAGACTTTAGAATTCCATTCCAGGTCACTGCTTCCCCAACTGTACTGACATGCATAAGTTCAAGTGCAACGTGAACCAACATCTCGCTGCCCTAATATCTACATAGTACCCCAGTAGATGTTTCCCCTGATAGTAGCCCCCTACACCAAAGTGGCAATGGGCCTAGTTTGGGGTGAAAACGTAATAAAAAAAAATATATATATATATATATTTATATATATATATATATATATATATATATATATATATATATATAAAATAGCTTAATTCTGAAATTTGAGACATTTTCTAGAATCAAATTTTTGCACTCATACTACCTCAACGTAAATAAACCGGATCCATCCGATTCGCTGCAAAATTCTACCCTTTTCACCCTAAAGGCCACATGATACTTGAATACTTTTAATCTACTAGCCTATTTTCCTAGACGACTTTTCTTTGAAAATCCCTTCCTGCTCTTTGTTTCCTCGAAGATAAAATCATGCAAGAATTTAAATGTTATATGAACAAACATTTTACTTCAAAACTTTCTAAATAGACAGTCTTTAAAAATTGGATCCCTATCATAGTAGTCCCTTATGCTACGAAAGCAACATGCCGTGTTTTGGGCAAACAAAATTAAGGCAATTGTTTAGATTGTATACAAAAAGGATAACTGTATTATACGCTTGAACATGCTATTTTAATTTATGCAGATCGCATATGTATTATTATAGGATCAGTCTTCTATTGATTACTGATATTGGTTATTGATATTACGAGGAATAATTTGCCCGGTGGACTAATGAACAAAGAAAAAAAATTAAATAATAACAAAATAATTATGATAATGTGGTTCATTAAACTTCGTCTGTGTTTGTTTACAATATCACATCAGCTGATATTTGGAATTGACAATGAATGCCCTGGAGAAGCCACTTCTGATTAATGTTTAGTTGGAAAACATGCAAACGAAAAATGATTTACGATGGTTTTAAATGATATCACTTCTTTTATCGTAAATTGAATTGATTAACGAGAAAAATCAAAATAAAATGGTGAGGTACACCCGTGCTTTAATAGGGGATCATATAATCTGTAGTTGAATGCTTCACTACGAGGTTACGTTTCCAGATTATGATACATCTATTTTTTAAGAAGAAATAATTTGCTGAAATTTTATTATCTCCCTTAGCCGATATAACGTAAAATATTCCCATGTTAACATTATTCTTTTGTATCTATAAGTGAGAAAAGCTATATTTAAGATCGAATTTTTTCGATTTTCGGTATTTATCGGATGAATTTCTGCACAAAACATGTAAGAACACTCCCAGACATATACGAGCTTTGTGTGAAATTTGCAAATGATAGTCTCAACCATTTCGTAACATATGAGGAAGGAACTCTCACACGCACACACAAAAAGACTTTTATATAACAGTAGAGATAGAGATAGAAATTATTCAGAAGCAGATATACCTATTACTGGAATAATTGACTTAACATAGACTACAAATAAAGTTACATCTAACACTATTGTTAATCGATTTGCGGCAGTTATAGCCCCAGAGTCATGACGTGTAAAATACTTTTGCTCATACACTTTTTTTGTTAACTATACAACTGTGTTTGTCTTGTTTATTACTGGCCTGCAATGCATCAAAAGCACTACTTCTCTAATATTAAATGCTTTTCTCACAACGTTTCGGACAGCATGGCCTTAAAACCTCTTCACGTGGATCTCGTTGAACTCGGAGATTTGTACATAGTTTTTATTTTTCGTTGATTCAATAGTACCGTTTTCTTTCATTTTGAAAAATGTCGGAAGTTAATTCGGCTGAAATGTGCGAGTGGCATTAAAGAAAATAACAGTAATTAATTAATCAAATATTTGGTACTGGTGCATGTTCTGCACCAGAGGTATCTCAGCGTTCCTTCGGCTTTGGCCGGAACATGACGGCAACGGCTGACGAGCGTCGCCGGTAAAATCATAACAACGCTACGTAAAAGAAAATAGCAAAATGAATAATTGTAAAATATAGAAAATACAACCTACCGTAATTTGGCGTTTTATGATTATTTTTTAAAAATAATAACCGCCAAGTAAAGATTCGAAAAAGCAAAATTATTCTGGGGGTGAGTGTCAAATGATTTGAAGGAAATGTTTTTAAAAAACTGAAAGATTTTTTTGTTTTGTTTTTCAAATATGTTTTCCCATTTAAAAAAAAAATGTTTTAAAGTTTTTTTTTCGTCAAACAGCAGCTAAATCCAAGCTGTTGCTCGTAATAATCCAGTTGTTGACGTCATGTTTCAGACAAAGCCGCGCGAACGCTGTGATTCATAGGTTCACATTATGCAACAGTGGTAAATATTCTAAAAAAAATAATTCGGATTATTCGAACTATTGTTCCAATTTTGGATATGATTCTTACAACCTCCGTTAATTTTGAAGTGTGTCTTGTCAAATGTAGGAATCTCTGGAATTTCGAACATAACATTTATTAAACCACTGAGTAACTTATTCGCGTTCTGGATAAGGTTGGAGGTTACATCGACCGAAACGTTGTGAGAATAAAATCCAAGAAAAGAAAACTCGTCGAAATAATCAGAATATAGTTCTTATTTACAATGCCTCCCCAAGGGACAGAGTTAGACACCAGGGTCGTTTTTTAACGTGGAGAAAAGGAACAAAAATAAAAATTGTCTCAGTCATGAAGGGTTTCTCCTCCACTGACAAAGAACAAGAAATTGAAGTGCAGCATCTGAAGAACAGATACTACACTTTGATCTTGTCCCGAAGGCCAAGCAAAATAATCAGAATATAGTTTAAATAATCGAATATTACAAAATATGAATCGTCATCAAAAAAAATTTTGAAAAAATATATAAAAATATTGGATGATATTAAAAATTTTGAGAATTCATCAAATGAAATAAAATGATACAAAAATATGTTGAAAATGAAAACATCAAAAGATTTTGCAATGCGAGATGTGCTGTAAGCATAAAAATCAACCTCACACAATGACAACTTTATCAGCTTTAAATTATGAAACGGTATTGATGCAATTCATTGTTTGAAATCTCTTTTGTTTCCTGACATTCATTTCCACATTTGGAAATAGATGTTCCTCCTCGCAAGCATAAAATCATCATATTTTAAACTGTCGCCGTCGGTCAAGTTTTCTTTTTATCCAGCTCCAATTTTGAAAATGCGTCCATGCTTCTACAAAAAGAAACTCTGTCTGTCGGTAATCTGATTGTCTCTCACGCTTATGCTTGTAAAGAACCGTTTTTATCTCTAAGTGCGCAGATTGGGTGGATGTATATTATTTGAGCAGAAATCCGATTAACGCTATAAAAGACATAACCTCTCCCTATTTAATTGTTTCCTTAGGAGTGCAGAATTAAAAACAACGTTGCTTTTGAATGTGGTGAAACGTCATCTCCCTAAAAACGGTTACTCTAGAGTAGTGCTATATTTTCGCCTACCGATGGGTGTATATACGTTATACACACTCGTGTCAACGTCAGCCAACCAACGTTCTTACATTATATGACTTAATTTTAACCTATATATGAAAACTTTACGACCTCCTGTTATATTTCGACTAATTAGCAGGTGTATAATCTGTTACACAGAGAGAGAGAGAGAGAGAGAGAGAGAGGGGTGGGTAAACGTGGAGTGTAGACACGTTTACCAGAACCGAAGGTCAGCTGACCAGATTACGTATGAGTGACGTGGTCAGCTTGGCTAGATCGGTGAGATTTGATTTGGGCTTTGAAGAAGACGGACGTTTTTTCCGTTGTCTCCCCCTCTTAACTGGGGAGGGGGGAGACGAACGCTGACGTGTGTGAAGAAGAACCCACACAAGCCGATTTCACTTCCACCTCCTGCAGGACCTCTGGGGAGAGTGAGTGATAAATCTTCGTCAAACAGGTATCAAGTCTCCCTCCAGGATGAGAAATTTCAAGATGGCCCAACATCGAAGAAGCAGAGGTAGGTTCTGAAAATACATGTCACACACACGATTCCCTTTATGACAATCAAACACACAACCATTTATATTAGAGACAATTATACGCACACGGAATCCTTTTTATGTTATACACAAAAGTAAATGGTGCCCTCAATGATAACCCCAGTGAGAACTCCGATGAAGAACCCTATATAACAAATCCATTACAAATCCGTGGCATCGTGTGCGCATATCCTTGTATGATGCAGTGGATATAAAACCACTTGGAGATCGATACATTTTATTTTAAAAAAAAACGTATTTAAAAAAGGGAGACAACCACAGAAAACATTATCGCAGTGAGCTACGTGTACGTGCATGAAAGAAAGAAAGACAGACAGATAGATAAACAGATAGCACATCTCGCTATATCTAGTTACATAGTACCTGCTTGCGCCCCCTCAACATTAGGTACAGTGCGCTCTAGTTCTTTCCAGCTTTATTCATTCACCAGACAAATTGATATGTTCCGTGAAAGGATATATTTGTTTGGAGATGCTAATGGGTCTTGACTACAACATTCGAGACATAATCGAGCAAGTCCAAGTTGCCTTAATGAATGGTGTTCGTGGTCAAAGTTGGTGTAATTTTAACTTTCGACGTCTCTCCTAGACGGCTCTGCCAGTCGGTATTAATGGCTTAATCAGCCAATCATATTCTTGTAAGGATGAGAATTGGATGCATTTACATTCATTATATTACAAAGAGACAGAAATTCGCTGCAAAAAAACATGTATTTTCACAATTTATGAGGCACTTACGACGATTAAGTATTTCACTTAAAATATTCGTGTTGATCGCGTTCGCACTGAGCATTAAAACAACCGAGTTTGTTTTATTGTATTCTAGAAAAAATTAAAAATTATAAAAAATATGAATAAAAACGTTATATGGAATTCACAATTCGAAGCAGATATCTCCAAGTTTCTTTAATCATCAAGGCCAACGGTCACCACATGTGCATACCAATCTTAAATGCAATAAAACCACCAAATTGAATAGAATCATATCTAAACATTATACGAGGTATCTTAAGTAAGTTTCCAATTTTTTTTTTCGTATGGGCACTTTTATTCGTAGTGCACACATGCAACTGTAGTTCCCTTACATTTTCTCCGATTATGCAGTTACTGTACCATTCCAACAACGTCTGGGGCCCCATGAAAGCCCTCTTGTATGAGCGTGTCAATGACCCTCGTTACAGTTTCACCTTCTCGACTCATAACTACAGCTTTTAAAGTTTTCTTTCAGCTTGAGGAAAAACCAAAAGTCTCAGGGAGCAAAGTTTGGAGGGAGAGTGAGGGACTCCCTTGATGCCTATCTTGATCATCCCAACCTCTTTTTTTCTGATCTTCTCTGTACACCCTTGGGACAAATTTCGCGCAAATCTTCAACATCTTCAGTTTCTCGCGAATAATTGTCTGTACAGTTCCCATACATCAAACTGTGGATTTATTCTCTCTATAGACACACGACGATCTTTATCCATGAAATTCTTTATATGGCATATCAACTCTTGTGTTCTGACTTCCTTATTTCTCCTACACGTTTCATCACCCTCACAGACTTCCTTAGCAATAGCATACTAAATTTTCAAAAGTCTACGACAATTTTAAATACTTATACAAAAAAAATGATTAAGCTTATTGAATGCTCATCGTATACTATATTATCGCCTGGATCTAATTAAAAGGAAAATCGTTGAATAGTGTAAGATGGCCCCCTACACTTTTTTAAAGATCATCCCGATGTTATATAATAATCTGAAGCACGGCAAACGAATTTTCACCGTTTAGCATATATTGACTCCCATCATCTGTGACATCTGGTCGTTTATGCTGTATCAGTTGAAGCATATTGTTTCCCATAGAAGTAATTCACAATATTTAATAACAGCAGCACATTCATTTCGGTTTGGATAATTTCTTTACAAATCTCGTAAAGAGTTCCACACAATGAGTCTTCCCAGACATAGAGATTTACAAAGAGAGAGAAAAGAATGGCCTTGAAAATACGTCTGTATAAACTTGCAGTCAGACTTAGTAGAAAATATGTCGATACGTTCTTGTCTTACGCCTTTATACAGGGGTGTTCCAAAAGTTTTGGGAACATTTCAAGTACTCATGTCTGCTTGTCAAAAAGGGTTTGATGACTTTATTTTCGAACAGGATAGGTGGCCACCACACTGAAGCCCCAGGTTTAGACAGTTTCTGGACACAACATTGCTAGACAGATGGATGAAACGATTTGGGAAAAATGGTCACTATCTCATGCCTTGGCCTCCCAGACTTTCAAATCTCACATTCCTCGATTTTTTTTGGATGTGCGTTAAAGGACATTTCTATGTTCCTTCCTATTCCAAGTGACGTGGATGAGCTAAGAACCCGAATAACAGAAGCTGTTTAAGAAACATTGACAACGCAATGTTGAAACGTGTTTTGCAAGAATTGGACTATCGGTTTGATATGTGTTGTGTGACTTATGGTGCTCACATCGAACATCTTTGAACATTTTTATGAAAAACTTGAGATTTAAAGCTTTCTAAATCTACAAGACGCGTGTTTATATCCTTAATAGTTCTTGAAATATTTATTGTCAAAATGTACGCAATACATTTGGAACACGTTATATTATACGTTACTTCTGATAAACGACTTTCTATAAAGTTACATAATTATTCGTCTGTCACTATTCGGTTATCTTCTTGCGCGTTATTTTACTGATCATCACAGGACATAGTTCACAATCTTGAGATAAAAAACATCGATATAATGAGAAAAATTGAAAATCCGTTTAGAAGCATTGTAACACAAAATAAATGATTTCTGGGTTTCTGACAACAATTTCAGCTCAATAAACCTTCTTCACGATGATACAGAAATTTTACTTAGAGTCTGATAGTTTTAAAGAGATGTGCAAGTTCTCGCATAAAAATAATTTCCTTGTACCTTTCATTTTCATTCTTTTAAAAATATAAATATTTTTCTATACTTGCTTACTCAGGATACAGAAAAAAAAATCCCAGCCCCAAAGATCCCCTATCTTTCGCTCAATGCTAGAACATATAGTGAACTTTAATTCCAGATCGAAAACCGGGTTCAGTATGATTGGCCGACAAAGATAAAAATTTAGACGCTAAATATTTTTATATTTATTAACAAACAAATATTAACAAATCAAGTGAAAATAATTTCATGGCAATGTTACATATTATATAATTATATAATTATGATATCTTTTTTTAGCTGTCGTTTTGTCCAGTGTTTCCTCACTCTTTTTTTTCTCTCACAGTCCGGAGATGCAGACTATCACCTTACTATAATAAAGAGAAATGAATATATATATATATATATATATATATATATATATATATATATATATATATATATATATATATGAGCAAACAGTTAATAAAATATGTTAAAAAACACTTTGAAAAAGAGTTAAAAACATGCTTAATCTGAAAAGGAAACACTAAATAAGTGGATAGTCCTTAATCCGCGGAGTTTCGAAGAAATACTTTCCTTCACATCAGAGGATAGGAATTAGCAAAATGCGGGATGGGATTTTGCATGCAAAAGTATTTGATGAAACAACAAGTAAGTCAAAGATCTTACTTGATAACAAAAAAGTGAAGCAGAGGGAATATGGTGAAGAAAAAGGTGATTACACATGAATGGAGAGTCTGGTGGAAGATAAATAATCCAGTGACGGTAAAATCCAAATGTATAACTTCAATAAACTTCTTGAAGTTATATATTTGGATTTTACCGTCTTATAATATATATAAAGGTTAGCGTCTACGTAAATATATAAACGATAAAAACTAAGGTCCGGGGCTTGATTTCTAATAACAGTCAAGCTACGTTGAAGACGGGTAGGGCCCCGAAACATGCATGTTCGTAGATTACTGTTTTTAAAAAATAAATAAATAACTAAATGAAAAAATATTATTTGTTTACGTCCAAATAAAAAATGGGCGGCTTTCTTTCTAAAAAAACACCCGATCTCCAGTGTAGAGACACTAACCTTAATATCGTTTAAAAAATCAACAACAAAATCTATGTAAAGATATAAACGATAAAAACTAAACAGTAAATTTCTTTCGCATCATAGCGTAATAGGTTAAGACGCTATACTGAAATACATAAGGTCCATGGTTCAATTGCTAATAACAGTCAAGCTATGCTGAAGAGGAGTAGGGCCGTGAAACATGCATGTCCGTAGATTACTGTTTTTAAAGAAGAATAAATAAATAAATAATACTATATTATTGTTTATGTCCAAATGAAAAATGGGCGACTTTAACCTTAATATCGTTTAAAAAATCTACATATACATATATATATATATATATATATATATATATATATATATATATATATATATATATATAGTTTTGAAAATATATGTGAGGTGTAAAACATGGAATGATAAACGGAATTATATATATATTAACGTATTTGCTTATCTAGCCATACTGAAGTGATCTGATACAGCAAAACAGTATGTCTCCGCATGACTATATATATATATATATACATATATATATATGTATATATATACGTGTGTGTGTGTGTGTGTGTGTGTGTGTGTGTGTTTACTAGCTGTACCCTGCTACGCGTTGCTGTGGCTCAAATTAGCGTAATGGAAAAGGTTTTAAAATGAGAAAAAGCAAGTTTCTTATGGGTGTAATTTTCCATTTCGTATGGGCACACAGTTTTTGTTGTTCCATTTTCTTAGCTGATATAGAGATTTTCTGGTTTGGTGATACGTAACATTAATTGTCCATGTGAAAAAACAGTCAATGTGTAACTGTAAGCCCCACAATTGTAAAGATTGTTCCCTGTGCTTTGTTGATGGTTATTGAAAACGACAATAAAATTGGAAAGTGCAATTTCCTAAAGTGTAATGATGTATCCGGTGGAATCATAGGAATGCATGGAATGAAGATATATTCATCTGTGAAAGGTCTTGTTAAGATTGTTGTTTCTATGATATTGTTTGTTATTTTTTTTTTGCTGCAAGCCATGTGCCATTGCAAAGCTGAGATTGGTTTATATTTCACAACATGATAATTAGTACGCCAAATTTCAGTTGTAATACATGCGGTGGCATCCCTGGTAAATATAGCTGTTGGATAATTAACCACTTTATCTGCTTTCACAACAGTGTGGACGGATTTGCATTTGACTACCTCACATGAAATTTTACATTAAATGATAGCGTTAAGTTAAGGGACGTCTTTGTATTGCCCTGAGAGAATAGCTCGTTTACTCAGTCAAGTGGAATTCTTATAATTTAAATATCTGCAAAAACTTTTAAACTAACTCTTCTTTTGATGTAATAAAATTACAGAAGTTAAAAGTCAAAGAATTTTACCATTAACTCTGATCAGCTGGCACTTTTCCGTACCCAATTTCCCACAAGTGATGCAAAATATGTTGTGCGGATCGAACAGTCTGCAACTTGACATGCATATTTTGAGTTTACTGTCTTCACATAGCACAAAAACGTAAAGTATTTGAGGCAAGCATGTATTTCATCTACTGGTGTTGATTAAAGAATAACAGGTAACATTTGTCTGAAATCTCTTGCAAGCAATATTATTGCATTACGAAATGGTCTGACATTGCCACGCAAATCTTGCAAGGATCGACCAAGAGCCTCAAGTGATTTTTTGTGTACCATTGTGCATTCATCTTAAACAATAAGTTTGCATTTCTGAAATATTTTTCCCCATATTGGATGTTTTGGAGATGTCGAACATAAGATTTTTTAAAAATTGAATGTTTCAAAGTAGAATAAATAATTCTTCTACTTGGCAGCAAGGTCGCAGGTATTCCGCTTGCAGCAAGGGCAAAGCCTATGTCATTTTGTTACCGAATGGCTGCCAAAATCAATTTAATTAGAAAGGTTTTATCAGTTACTTCTGGTGCTGTTCAAGATAGCAGTAATTTCCAAACAACTTCTATTCTCACAGTCATTAAATTAGGTGACTAAAATAGGATTTATCCATGTTTTGCCTATTTCACTAATTAATTTAGGAGACTAAAATATGATAAAAATGATGAAAATAGGATGAGGGATTAGAGATGGACAGATAGAGAGGAAGATATATAGATAGAAAAGAGAAAGTGAGATGAAAATAGAGAAAGAGACGGAGATAGAGAGAGATAAAGGGGTTGATAGATAGACAGAGAGAGAGGAGGAGAGTTAGAAACAGAGAGGGATGAGACAGAGGAAAGTAGAGAGAGATAGAGGGAGTTAGAGAGAGAAAGGGGCTCAAAGAGATGGAGAGGGTGATATATAGAGAAAGATAGATTGAGAGAGGGAAAGGGAGAAATTGATAGAAAGAGATATTAAGAGAGAAAGAGAGAGGGGTAGAGAAACAGAAGGTGAACTACACTTCACTGTTTTTTCCTCGTTCAGTAGAGAAGAAATCTTTCGAAACTGAGGCAATTTTAATTTTTTGTTACTATCCTGAGTACCCTTTTATTTTTTTTCGGGAGCTAGATTTTCCACACATTAGAAACCGACCAGGTTATCTGTACTTTCACCTAACAAATTAATAAAAGAAAAGATATTGTAAAATTTGAATTTAACGTGAAAATACTATTTTAAAAAATAACACGATAACATAAGTGCATAAGTGCCACTTTAGGCACTCCTTGGGCGTTGAGTTCCATGACGACCAGTATAATTATTTAATGGTTGCTCCCTTAGTCCCCCCTAGTTAAGGCTAATGCATGCGCATATAACATTTTTTATTTAGTGACGTTGGCTTAGTAACTAAACGATTTATTGATGATTTCGTAACCCTTAAACGCATGCCGGAAGATTTAAATTGGTTCATTATTGTTGTAATGAAAAGAAAAGTTTCATTCAACACAAAACCAAAAACATATTAATGATAAACGATTTATTTATTATTCTATTCATTTTAAGTAAAAAAAGGTAAAAAAAAAGTTAATAAAAAATAGTTGCTTATGTACGCATTTAAAAATGTTTGTAAAAGTGAGAAATTATTTTAATCATTTAAAAAACTTGGTATTTTTTTTTTTAGATTAGGTCCACCTTATAATCCCCCCCCCAACCTCCTCATCTTAAGAACAGCTTCCGGAATAAACACCATTTTTGGAGAGGGATAAAAAATAAAAAACTATTTGCAAAATTTAACTGATATTTGTTGTCAGCATACCCACCCGAAAATATTATTTAAAAAGGAGGGGTTCAGTGCCCGTTGCAGAGAAGTAGATTTATTTATCAATAAAAGTTGCGGAGAAGTAAATTTATTTATCTATAAAAGTCGTCAATTAAAAAAGAAAATTGTGGAGGTGGACCTAAATGTAAATATTTACCTAAAAATTATCCACTGATGTAAATTAAAAATATCTGTAAAAGTGAAAAATTATCAATACATGGTTTAGTTTTTTTTTATATTCATGAAAAGAGTTAAGCCAACGTAGGTAAATACATGAATTACAAATGTTTGTAAAAGTGAGAAATTATTAATAAATGTTTAGTAACTTTTTTCTTTTAATATTCATAAAGAGTAAAACTTTTTTCCAATATTCATAGAAAGAGTTAAGCCAACGTAAATAAATAAATGTTTGTAAAAGTTACAAATTCAGGGTTAGTTACTTTCTTATACATGAAAAAAGTTAATCCAACGTAAATGAATAATGTTTGTAAAAGTGCGAAAGGCAACGTAAGTAAATAAATGATAAATGTAACGTGCGCATGCGTTAGCCTTGACTAACAGGGGGCTAAGGGAGCAACCATTAAACAATTCTGCTGGTCGCCATGGAACTCAACGCCTAAGGAGTACCTCACTTTATTTTAAATATTTATTTTCCAAAGGACTGTTTGACTAAATCAACAATGAATAAAATTTTAAGTGTTGTGTAATTATTTTCGCAGCGTTCAGCCGGCAATGCTAGGAAAAGTAAAGTACCATTTTAAATGTAGAAACATCAACAGAAAAAAAAACAAACAAAAAAAAACTACTGTTTATTTGTATTTCTTATTAAATGTTTGTCAAAAAAATACATTTCAAGCAATTTTTGCAATAAATAATAAATAGCAATTTCTTTAATTTTACGACTCGTCCAGCATATTATAAACACCGTAACCTCCCCATGTTAAAACGGCTTTCGGAATGAACACCCCAACCTTCCCATGTTAAGAACGGCTTTCAAGGTTTGTGCAAGGGCGTGTTTAATTTGAAAACCGTTTTTAACATGGGGAGATTAGGTTGTTTATAATACGCTGAGGCATGTCGTAAAAATGAAACAGTTTAGAAAAAGTTAAAACAAACATTTTTATGTAAACAATGCCGTGAAAGAAACTAAACATGAGTGAAAAGCCTTAACATAAATAAAGGAATTTTAAATTTAAAAATTGGTAAGATACATAAATGAATTTAAATTTAAAAATATGGGATTTGTTTGTGCTAATGCAGAGAGTGATCCGCGTTATTTTTTAAATCGTATTTCCACGTTTAATTAAAGTTTTTTCTATATGTTTTTTATTCAATTGTAAGGTTAAAGTACAGAACAAGTACAAAACACCCTCCCTTCCCCATGTTAAGAATGGCTTTTTAAATAATAACGTTATTATTTCAGCACGGATCACTCTCTGCATGAGTACTTTTCTTTTACTCATCTTGTAATTCGAGAGTAGTTGAAACGGAAGTTGCCGGAAATAAAACCGGACAGTCTCGCAGAAACGACTTACGAAAAATATTTATATTTTAATTAATATTTTTATAATTCGCAATGTTAAATTATTTGAATAAAATGCAAACGTTCATTGACTTTACAGATAGATTTTCTGAAAATTTCAATTATAATTGGTAATGTAGAAATATGTTTTTATCGATGTTGAACGAACCAAGAATTACATTTATATATATATATATATATATATATATATATATATATATATATATATATATATATATATGCATATATATATGCGAGCATGCATGTGTGTGTGTGTTGCATAGGTGACGGACAACGTGGAGAAAATATCGAATGTATTGCATACACACAATTACAGATCCGTGCAAAACAAGATTGCTAAGCGATGACGTAAACCCTACATTCCGATCAAAAATCGAGTTAATAAACAATGAGAGAATTTATTCTAACTGGATTGGAATCGCTAAAAGTGCAAAGCAATAAAAATATCGGAATTTCGGTTTAGAAGGATGTAAAATAAAGCGAACATTCAGATTCCGATCAAGCAATGCGGTTGATCGCAATATAAAACGTAAATAAAGTCAGTCAAAGTGAGCGAGAGAGAAAGCCAACAGCGACACTTCTGCTTGTCACGCGCACTGACCAGCAGCTGCCATGCAACCATCAACACACATCCCGACGCGAACTCTCTCTTTTGTCACGTCATCTGTGTAAAATAAATAAAACTTTATGGTGATTTAATAAGTGTCAATTAGCGTGTATATATTATTGGCACGCATTTTGTTAATGCGAACCATAAATTGTATACACAACAATATTATATATATATATATATATATATATATATATATATATATATATATGTATATATATTTCATTTAATCACAAAAATTATTATAGCAACAAATAGTGTATTTCATTGTCAGTTACAATTGTTTCAAGACCATTCGGACAAATCTTAACATTATGTCGTTTGAAAATTTTCACAAGAACATCCTTTCTTCGGACTTATTGAATAAAAAAAACTTTAACAATAAAAGATTATGGAAACCATTTCCCTTAAAAAGAAAAGAAAACAAGCGAAACCATTTTACCTCTATCGCATCCTTGCAAAGTATTTTGCGTCCGAATGGTCTTGAAACAATTGTAACTAACTATGAAATACACTATTTGTTGCTATCAACCCATTCTTTGAAGTCTTGGTTTTTGTTAAAACAATATATATATATATATATATATATATATATATATATATATATATATATATATGTGTGTGTGTGTGTATGTATATATATATATATATATATATACGTTCTGTCACAAAAACTTCAGTTCGACGAATAAGAGAAGAGAGAACACAAACATGCTTCCACAATTAGTGTTTTTTCTCTCTCCTTTTCCTTTATGGTTTCTATAAGGATTTATACGGATTTTTTTCCTTTATTGCCTGTAGACTTCCTTCCAAAGCCAGTATTAGAAAACGAACTTAACAAGTGGAAGAAATATAATAAAAAGTAAAAATAATAGATTAGCATAAGTATAAATATAATGAAGTTAGTGGAAATGAAATGAAAGGATGATTAACTAAGGTACAAGAAAAAACATCTAAAATAGAATGATTAGCAATGATGTAGCGGTGACTGGGACAAATAGTTGGTCAATATATTTTATTAGTGGACAGTTGAGGAGTGGGAGTGAGTTGCTTGACAATTGACGAGAGTATACGTTTTAACATTTGACGATATAATTACGTTGACATATCGATTCTCGTCAGATCACCGAAGTCTAGCAACGATGAGCCTGGCTATTACCAGATGGGTGACTATTTGGAAATTCTGGGCGCTGTATGTGTTCTCTGCTTATCTCGGCATTGTTTTCAGTCGTCCTGAACCTCCACTTTCCACTGGTCTATAACAACGCCGACTCAGGAAAAGCGTGGTTGCAGATTATACAACTTTTACCACTAAAAATCCACGCGAAGGCACCATTACAATGGGTATCTATAATCTGCAAACAATGTGGGGAAGTTACTTTTCAACAGTTTACGGCAGGTTATGTTTCGGAACAGATGAATCGATCAACTGATTGACGAACATGGCCTTGACAAATAACGAAGATGTGCGTCTTAGGGTTTCAGGAGTCGATGGTATACCACTCCACACAAACACACCCACACAAATACACACATACAAACACACATTCAAACAGACACAAACACACGCGAATCAGCACACACACACACACACACCAACACACAGTCAGAGTACAAGTATAACGTGGCAGTTACAAACAAACAAAATAATTAAATATAAATCTGGGTCGCCATTTTTTCTTTTTAACAAAAGTTTTTATTACCTTTAATTTCGACACCTTAAAAAGACTCGCCGACATATGTCTATTTTAGCCCGACTAGCGTCTCTCTTTCCTCCGACCACATGCCAGTCACAGCAAGCCCATACTCTTCTCGACTTTACACATCTATTTTCCTCGACATCGACTGTCTCTCCGTTTCGAGCACGTGGTGCATTTTTTTCTCTTCATTTCTCCTTTCCCTTTTCTCACGCACACTCCCTAATTTGCATAAGCGCTTTTTTCGGTTACTGCTGCTGCTGATCTCTTCGCCAGCCAGCCATCCTTCGCTGCTGCTATTTTCCCACGCGCTCATATGCATTATGTTACATATCTTCCCTGTCAAAAAAGGAAATACGCAATTGATATGCAGAATGTGTCGGTGTCTTTTGTTTCTCTTGGGTTTGTTTATTTTTATAATATTAGACCTGTTTTCTCCCTTTGCACTTAAGTATGAGAGATGATGACATTACCAGAACGAGAATGGAAAATGAAAAAGAAAACGACTACAGCACAACAGCGTTGTTGGAAAAGAGCGCATTATGTGACATTCTTTCTTTTTTATTAATATAAAATCGATTGTAAAATCATTTAAGATTAATTAATTAAGAAGTCAAGGTGGGAGATTGCTGATATTTTACTATTTTATTTTTCACCGTTTCATCTCCGCATTAATGCTTTAAATAACCGGCATCTTATTGTTACGTCTAACCATCCACAGTCCAATAAATAAGACAAGTGAATTTATTGAAGAAAATATTTTTAAAAAATCATCAGTTGGTTCGTATTATTTGGATTATTCGTATCGTTGTTCTCATCTTGTGTGTTATTTTCACGATTCGATCGATGTAACCTCCGGCATTCGTCACGTATCAAACTCGGAAACTTGCACAGAATTTCCAACAGAACAAATAATTGAATCCACGAGTTGCCTGACTAAATATTTGCTTTTGTAATGATTTTCACATTTTTGTTTTTAATACGATAATTAGGGACCCTCATATTGTAGCATAAGTTATGCTGAACGATGCCAGAAACTTTGCTAGCCTAAGATATATTTGTTGTTTTAAATTAAATTATAATTGAAATAAATGTTTAGCTATGATATAAAAGGCAAATGTTTGTGTGTTTGTATGTTTGTGTGTTTGTATGTTTGTGTGTTTGTTTGTATGTTTTCATGTTTGTTTATCCGCTAAAAACTTTTCTCATCCGCATTTTACAGGCTCCAATGCAGCACCGTTAGAAAGAACGGTATCTGGGACATATATAAAATAAATAGCGAAGATCTGTAAGAAATCGTACATTATTTCCTATAGAATGTTTGTTCTTGTAGGCACATCGATTAAAGCGTGCGGTTGATTACTTGAGTTATGCGACTTCGCGCCTGGTAGGTGTCATTTTTCTTCTTGTTCTTTTTTTTTTTTTTTGCTTACAAAATTTTGCTTTCGGTTTCGATTTTCGTTTATTTTTTTTTACAATCAGGCAACGCCACACATAGGCCCTCCACTCCCCAGTTGTTACAATTTTTGCCAATTTTTTTTTTATGACCGATTAACGCTGCCCTCCGCTGTCGTGGGGATTTAGCTAGTTGATTTCTCTGAACGACCAGAAGGTGAATCAATTTTTTTTTTTTTTTTTTTTTTTTCGCTTACAAAATTTTGCTTTTGGTTTCGGTTTGCTTTCGGCAACGCCGCACATAGGCCCTCCGCTCCCCATTTGTTAAAATTTTTGCCCCCCTTTCTCCGCTGCTACAACTTTTTTTATGACCGGGTAACGCAACCCTCCGCTGTCCATTTTATTTTTATCGGGCAATGCCGGGCACCTCTCCCGCTTGTATAAATATAAACTAGAAAGATAATGTTTAGAGAAATAGTGTAAACAAAATGGGGTTTAGAACGATTAGATTAATAACAATAATTTTAAAACATGTGCGACCTCTAGCAGTCCGACGTCGGGATCACTTGAGATGACGTTGAATGAGACGAGGGGATTTAGCTAGTTGGTTTCTCTCAACGACCAGAAGGTGGATCAAATCCAACGGACTGGAAATTTGAATAAGAACGGTGCTTGCAACTTCGAGAAGAAAATAACAACCTGAATAAAGACGTGTAAATATTAGTTTATCGATAATTTCTGATTTCTATGGTGGTCTTTTTCTCCAGTGAATTTGAAAATCTTTATTCCAGGTCCAAACAGGTGAACGAAGAACCTGTGAAATGGAACCTATCGGACGAAAAGGTACTGTCCCTTTCAATGTTTTGATATCCGTATATGTCTTGTGAACACTCTCTTAAATGCTATACACACGTTGTCATAACAACTAGAGATAAATATGCAAATGCATATAGTGACGTATACACACAAATCCAAATATATCTACTGCCCCCCCCCTCATATTACAATATCACGTATTAAAAAAAAAAACTAGAGGCATTTCTGAACAGTTAAACAAAATAACAATTAATGATATGTTTCTGTAGAAATAAGAGGTAAAATTGATAAAAACAGGATTAGGTTACAAACTCCTGAAATTCATACTAGAATTACACACAAAGACCGTGACGTAACATATAAAGTACTTGGTAAAATTAAGTCGTTAGTTACACTCTTCCACACTTGATGGTTCAATTCTAAGTGTGAACGATACTCAAAATACAAATGCAAATTACTTAGGATCCCATCCGTTTATGTCTAATGGAACAAGCGCATTCTACCCCTGCGGGTTAAATACAGATTCCCGAGTTCGACATATAGTTTCTCGAGTTTGCCAAGATACACATAAAGAAGGCCGAATGATACATCGACCTAAGCATTGTGAAAATAACACACAAAATGAGAACCGATGTTCGAATATTCCGAATAATAATTTCTAATGTTTGTTTGTTTTTTTTTGTTTTTTTTTTTGCGATATGCTTTATTGCTATTTTTTGTCGGATTATGAAAAAAGGTCAGGCAGCTAAGAATAGTTAACGTTTTATTATTATCAATTTCTTCACATTTATAAAACATGCATCTTGTAAGAAATAACTTAGACTTTTGTAAGATTCGAACTCGCACATCATAAAAATAAATGTGTTTCTAGCGTATTTCTTGGATAGCTCTTCTATATACTTTTGCTTATGATTCTTTAAAAATATCCATTTTGCATTATTTCTCTGATGGTTCTCCATCTAACAGTTTGCTTCTATCCGGTAAGTAAAACGTAGTTATTATTGAAGTCGGCATTCTGACAAATTTCGCATTTTTCTCTAAGTGAAGCGAATGAAAAGAAAACAATTGTTTCTAAAACTAGATTCGCGCTCATTTACGCGTATGATTTGTTTTGCTTTTTGTTTTGTTTTGCTTTGTTGTTGTTTTTGTTTTGTTTTGTTTTTTCGTTTTTGGATTTTTTTTATGTTGTTTTTACTTAGGAATTCGCTCTTTTTCGCTCATCTCCGATGTGATTCATACATCCACCTACAACATCGCATTTAAAAAAAAAATCGTATACCAATAGGCCCCACTCTTTTAAACACATCATGTCGTTTCCTGTCACCCAACTGAAAAGTCGAAATTAATAAACCGGAAAAAAAAACAGTTCATTATATAAAAAATGATTAACACAAGTCATTACTTGTGTTAATCATTTTTATATAATTAACTGTTTTTTTTACCATTGTCTTTCATTAATAGTACACCGAGATGTAGGGGAAAGCGCAACTACTTGCCGGGATTACTCCACTTACCCTTGATCCAAACCTTATAATGTTGATCATTTAGTAAGAAAGAATTAAATACCATTTCATTTTATTTTTCGATGCCTTCGTGCAATCTCAATAGACAATGGATATAATCTATAAGAGCAGCTGTGCGTGAAATTGTGAAAGAAGAGTTGCGCAAAATCCAACCACACCCTCCGGAATCGGTACTGCTTTAGTCCAGTCGCAGGTAGAATGTAAGACGACTGGCAACAATGACGAGATAAGAGGAGAGCACATACAGCACCTGGAATTACCAAATATTCACTCATTTTAGTAGTGACCAGGATCTACGTTGCTTAACTTCGGTGATCTAACAGAAACTGGTGTGTCCACATGAATTATATATATTATTAATCACTCATCTCGAAGATGGTTATTATAAAATGGGTTGGTAAAATGAACTAATATAATTTAACCCGTAGCTGTAAGGTAAGCAGAGAGAGAGAGAGAGAGAGAGAGAGAGAGAGAGAGAGAAAGACGGAGAGAAAGAGAAAGAGAGAGAGAGAGAAAGAGAGAGAGAGTTAAACGAAAAATGTCGCAATCAGAAAGCTAGGCATATTATTTTTTTCTTTTTATAATATCATATTTAACTGTCTTTATTCTCTGATTCAAACAATCAAACAGGAATTGAATTGATCCGAATGAAACATATATTTCTCATACACATTTCTCATATGTTATATCTTCCTTCTTTCTTTTGGAAATAGGGTACGATTAAGAATATCTTCAGTATCAAATAATCCTTATACACTGGTAAATGATTGAAACATTTTATGATTATTCCCTTAATGCGCGATCTTAAGGGCAAATGTCACATAGCCAACTACACAATTCAGATCATTACCTTCCCAACGAACCTTCATTTGTAAAATTCTGATCATAATCGCTGAGATTTGGAATATATACAATTTATAAAAGTTGTTATATATATATATATATATATATATATATATATATATATATATATATATATATATATATATATAATTCGCTTGTTGTCATTTTGTAGTGAACATGGGCTCTTCATTACAAATACTATGTTTCAGCAGCCAAATCGTTGTAAAAGCACATGGATGCAGCCAAGGTCCAAGCATTGGCATCTTATTGACTTTGTTATAACCCGGAAAAGAAACAGGAGAGATATTCGTTTGAGTCGTTCATTTCATGACTGATGTTGGCTGTCGGATCACGCCCTGGTTCGATGCAAGACATCACTGAAACTACGACCTAAGGGCAGAAGGCATATAATTAAGATGCCAAAGCCATTGCATATGAAAGAACTGAACACTTAAAAGAAAGAAGAATTATCTTCTAAGTGAGATGCGAAGTTAAACGAAATTGTGATAAACAAGGATATTGAAGAGTCCTGGAAGAAATTGCGGGATGCCATCTATGAATGTTCAAGCGAAGTACTAGGACTTTCCAAGAGGAAGCATGAGGATTGGTTCGACGAAAATGAAATTAAAATTCAGGATATTTTAGACCGGGCGCACTCTTCGACCAGGGCCTGGATATCAGACAAGAAATCTGCAGCGAAGAGGCCGGCTTATCTCAGCGTCAGGGGGGATGTTCGGCGCCGATTGAGGAAAATGAAAGAAGGTTGGTGGTCTGCAAAAGCCTCTGAGCTCCAGGCTGCTTTTGATAGGAAAGATGTGAGGGTATTTTATGAGAGCCTGAAAGAATTTTTTGAACCACAAAAATGTGGTACTTCACCCGTTATGGGGGCAGATGGTACAACCTTTTGATTGACAATAATGACATCCTTAACCGCTGGAAGGACCATTTTGAACGAGTGCGGAATTCTTCTTCTGATGTTGACGATGATGTTTTGAGTTCTTTGCCTGCAAGAATCAAAATACCAGAACTAGATGTGATTCCTAATTTTTCTGAAGTCCTCGTAGCTGTAAAATAAATGCTACTGAGAAAGTGTGCGGGTTATGATGGTATACCGGCTGAAATATTCAAGTCTGGGGGGAAAAAACTTTTGAAAAAAACTTTTAGGGTTATTCGTCAGGATCTGGGAAAGAGCTTCTGTACCTTAGGATTTCAGGAACTCATCAATAATCCATCTCTTCAAGAATAAAGGAAAGCACATTGATTGTGATAACTACCGTGGAATATCACTGCTCTCTGTTGCTGGAAAAGTACTAGCCAGGGTCATTTTGGACAGGATAATCATTCATCTAGTAGACAAAATTTATCCTGAGACGCAGTGTGGTTTTAGATCTGGAAGGGGACATGATCTACTGTTACGCCTAGTTGCAGAGAAGGCACATGAGAAAAATCAGGATCTGTTTGTTGTTTTTATCGACCTAACGAAGGCGTTTGACTTTATAAACAGAGTCGCACTTTGGAAGGTTTTAAATAAAGTTGGAATCCATGAAAAAATGTTAAATGTAATAATATACTTTCACGATATTATGGAGGCACGTGTAAGAGCAGACGGAAAGTTCTCTGAGTCATTCAAGGTAAAAACCGGTACGAAACAGAGTTGTGTTTTGGTACCTGTGCTCTTTGCCATCTTCTTTTCAATCATGCTTGAGCATGCTTTTAAGGATTACACGCAAGGTGTCCATTTTGAGTTTAGAACTACCGGGGGTCTTTTTAATCATCAAAGATTCAAAGCTAAAACACTAACAAGAAGCAAAACTGTTCGTGATTTTCTTTTTGCAGACGATGCTGCACTCGTGCCCACTTCATTTGAGGAAGAACAAGAATTAGTTGACAAGTTTTCCAATGCCGCAAAAGCATTTGGTTTGACGATTAGTATTAAAAAGACAGAAGTTATCTACCAACCAAAGCCCACCCCGTTGCAGCAAGGTGATGTGAATATTTCGAGACCAGAATAACCGCCTCAGAAAATCTTAGTGAATAGACAGCCTCTAAAGTATGTTAAATCCTTTGCATATCTCGGAAGTAAGGTGAATTCGTCAGCATCACTTGATGATGAGATATTGAGCAGAATTTCAAAGGCGACTGATGCCTTCGGCAAACTGCGGTCAAGAGTATGTAATGAAAGAGATTTGACTCTAAAAGACCAAAATCTTAGTTTATCATGCAGTGATTGTTTCGATACTCCTGTATGGATCGGAAGCCTGGACTCAATACCGTAGGCAGATTGAGCAACTGGATACATTCCATAAGCGATTCCTTCGCAGTATATGTGGATTAACATGGAAAGACAAAGCCCCTAACTCGGGATTGTTTGCTAGGTGCGACATTTTAAGTATTGAGGCCTTCCTGATGAAGTCTCAGCTTCGGTGGGCTGGCCACCTTGTTCGCATGGATGAAAACCGTCTTCCTAAGCAACTAGCATACAGTCAACTGAAAGAGGGTAATCGAAATGTGGTTCTTTCATTTCTGAGGTACAGGGATAAGCTGAAAGACAATCTTAAGCACGCAGGCCTGAACCCAAAAACCTTTGAAGAAGATGCTGCGGATAGAAACGTGTGGAGGGAAAAATGTTTTGCGGGCATTAACACATACATTGACACACGGGTATCGAATCAAACAAATCTTCGTAGAGCAAGAGTAGGAACAGCACCTTCTCAGCCTGTATCCTGTGAGGCGTGCGGCTTGGTTTGTGGGAGCAGAGCTGGCCTCGTGTCACACATGCGGCACAAGCATTGAAGGCAGAGTGAAACAGAGCGAATTTTTGTCCCTCATGCGTCGAACACGACGGGAGAGTCCATTATATATATATATATATATATATATATATATATATATATATATATATATATATATGTAGCCAATTTGCATATTGAAATGCTCATATCTTTTGGTCCTATCAGACGAAACTATATGAAAATCTGCAAGCTTTTTAAAGGTTATAATACTATTCTATGGTTAAAATTTTTGACAATTGGTGAAAAGAATCTATATTTTGAAACCAGTAAACTATGTCTAATTTTTTCTACATTTGTATATATAGTGTCCTGACAAGCCAGCTTCATTTTTCCTGCTTTGGATAAATGTTGCATGGTTTTATTTTGCCTGTTTGTCTCCCATGTCGTCTTACCAAGCCACTAATATGGATATATCTACACTGTATATATATATTATTCCTTAATTGGAATTCATTTTTTGAGATGAGCATTATATGTTTAATTTTATTTTTATTTCGGACTATTAGTCTCATCTTTATTAGTTGTTGTTTTTGGATCTTTTTATTGGTTCACAACGTTTCGGCCAACTTCCTCTGGCCTTCGTCAGGTGGTAAAAAAATGAATTCCAATTAAGGAATAATATATATATATATATATATATATATATATATATATATATATATATATATATATATATATATACCGATCGGTACGGACCCGACTATGGAAGATCAGATAATAAATAAACGTGGATTTATAAGATCAAAGAATCCAACCTTGATCGCCCCTCGGGGCCCGTGGCGCAGTTGATAGAGACGTTGAATCTCTACGGTTCCAGATAAACATTGTCTGAAGATAGCGGTTTCAATCCCACCCAAAGCGTGCCAGAGGTAATTGGTCAAAAATGTGGTGAGACGACAACAACTACGGATGGCAGTGATGGCTGAGAATGCAGTTAGGAGATTCGAAGTTCCTATCCGTCGCGGTTACCACCTGACGAAGGCCAGAGGAAGTTGGCCGAAACGTTGTGAACCAATAAAACGATCCAAAAAACAACAACTAATAAAGAGGAGACTGATAGTCCGAAATAAAAATAAAATTAAACATATCTACACTGGTAGCCAAAATGAATATTGAAATGCTCATATCTTTGGTTCCATGCGACAAAATTAAATTTGCAAGCATTTTGAATACATTATTCCAAGGTTTAATTTATGATAATTGGTTAGAAATGACCTTCATTTTCAAACCAATAAATATGCTCAAAGTTTCCTACATTTGTAGATATAGTGTATTGCCGACCAGCTTCAGTTTTGCTGCTTCGGTTGTCTCGCTTGTGGTCTTGCCAGACAATTAATATATATATATATATATAATTTTTCAACAAGGGAATACTCTTTTCCACAAGCGCCGGCGGGTTCTCGACGAATACTCGGCAGATGGCACCAATCAGGCTTACTTTGATGTTCTGGGAGGTTATTTTGGTGATGTTTTCGATGTATAACCAAACCAAGTAGTCCAGCTAGTTCAGGTCTTTCTTTTTTAAAATCAAAATGCCATCGTTCGCCCCTAATGAAGATGGATAAAGACGTCTCGAGTTAAAAGGAACTCTCTTTACTGTAATTTATGTATTTAAATATATATATATATATATATATATATATATATATATATAACTAGCATGCTGCACGGCGTTGCTCGGTCGTAATATACGCATCATACATATTATATCTTAATTCATACAGAAACTATAAAAAGTATTATTTTTTGTGAAAATAGTTAACTTTGGAAACTAAAATAATACTCGAGCTCAGATCGAAACCAAAACCTTAAGACAATGTATCAAGTACGATAACTATTAGATCAGCTTGACACGGTCTTTAAAATGGCTTTCTTTATCTACTTATTGTTAACATAAAAATCTGTAATGTGAACGATACACGCATGCGCATTCGTGAAATAGTTAGCAAACAGATAAAAATCCGATTATCCCAAACGTACCTATTTTTCAATTTTAACTCTTAAGCAGCCATTCTTTTTCGAATGAAAACATATTTAACAATTTTTCACATGCCTGAATACCCTATATGTCAAGTTATAAGTCCGTGGATAAAACATTCGTTAATTATATATGTTGAAAATTCTCCTCACACACATTATCACTTATATATATATATATATGTGTGTGTGTGTGTGTGTGTGTGTGTATATATAAGTCCGACTATCGAAACAATAAACATTTGGTCTTTACCTTAACCTAAGCGTTTACCTGTCAAAAAACATCAAATAATATTGTATACAGAAAAAACAGTCCTTCGCATGGTATTTATTGATATTCGTCTTGCTTTTAAAACTTTAGTAAGTGAATTCACCATTAATAATAACGCAAATCATGTTGAAACACTATTTTGAGTATACCCTAACGTTTGCTGCCGTTTCTGTATATATATATATATATATATATATATATATATATATATATATATATATATACATACATATATATATATATATATATATATATATATATATATATATATATATATATATATATATATATATATACAGAGAACGAGAGAGAGAAGGAGAAAATGTTTACGGAGATACTACATAATAAATTATGCCACTAAAATTAAACACCTGTCTTGCTAAATCGTATTAATCGCTTCAATCGCAACATATTGTTTGTTTTCTCCATCCAAAAGTATATTCAATATTTGTTCATCTGTTCCGAGACAACGACTGTTGAAGTCTTTGGCTGACAATATCTTTATTTGATTGGGATTGAAAACAGCTGTAAGTTCATGAAGCTTTAGCTGAAACTTGTCGTTAATGCTACTTTGGCTGTTCAAGGTTGTTGGTGTAGCTGTTACTAATTAGGGCTGTATCTACTATCTGCTTAGTTTGACTTGAACTAAGCGACACTATTAGATCATTTTTGTAATTTTTACATATATTCGATAATTATATGAGATACGAATAAAAAATTTAAAAGTATACACTTGGTCAAAAAACATCTCTCGCATTCTGAATATATATATATAATGTGTTATATTTTATAAAGGGAACCTAAACCTGGAGTTTAAAGAGAAGAGTTTATTGTAATGCATTAGCAAATGTATTAATACTTTTAAAAGAAAACAGTGGACATTGTACTTTAGATGTGCGTGCAATAAGTAAATCCCCTGACCCACTTCCCATAGACGTAGAACAACGAAATTTGGCACAGTTATTAGTCTTTCTCTACATAGGAAGCACCAAGAGTTATGCATTTCTCCCATCGTTTGATGCAGCTCTGCAGACCGTTTTTTAGAACACCCTAGGTTGGTCATCCAACCGCGACGTGACTTCAGAAATCAAGGCTGTGTCATCTGGGAAACGCTTTCCTTTCAAAAACAACTTCATGGCTGGGAAGAGGTGAAGGTGCAAGGTAAGGAGAGTAGGGAGGATGGGGGAGGATTTCATAATTACACGCCCGTGCTTCTGATCTGGCGACATACGAGTGTGGACCCGAGCGTTGTCCTGCAGGAGGAGGTTACCTGATCTTGCCCACCTCTTGATTTTGATAGCTTCCCTTAATTTCCTCAATAGTGAAGCATAATAGGCGCCTGTAATTGTGGTACCCTTTGTCAGGAAATCTGCCATCACTACGCCATGCTAGTCCCAGAAGACTGTTAGCATGACCTTGCCAGCGGAGGGCTTCACCCTTGCCTTCTTTGGAGGTGGTGACGCCAAAGGCTTCCACTGCATTGACTGGGCTTTGGTCTCTGAATCATAGTGATGGACACAGGTTTCATCCTATGTCTTTTGAAAAACTTTGACTCATCTTCTTGGCACATCTCCAAATTCATCTTCGAGCACTTGACGTGTTCTCGCTTCTGGAATGGCGTGAGTAACCTGGGAATCCATCTGACTAACACCTTATGCATATGCAAATGATTATTAATGATAGTTTCCACAGACCATGTACTAATCTTTACATTTGAGCTATTTGGCGAATAGTAATGCGCCGATCTTCCAAAATGGCAGCCTCAACTTGACGGACAAATGCCTCATCAATGGCAGAAGGGGGCATAGGTATGGAAGCTGTTTCCACAGACTTCCGGCCATGTTTGAATTCACGATACCAACGTTTTACAAGGTCATACGATGGGGCATTATCACCATAAGTGTCTTTCATTTCATCAAAAGTCTCCTGTGGTGTGCGTCCTTTCAAATAAAAAAATCACGATTACTGCTCGGCATTCAACAGGCTCCATTTCACACCTGACTCAGTTCAAACACCTGTAAAACAGAAAACACAATGGGTTCAAATGTAATTTGCTACATAACCCGTAGAGATATAAATCATTGCACATGCAAAATTTCACCAAGATCAGACAACTGAGAGTGGGTCAGGGGCATTACTTATTGCACGCCCCTCATATATATATATATATATCTATATATGATAATTATATATATATATATATATATATAATTATCATATTTCATAATTGACATTTTTTTACTTAAAAATTATTAGTATATATAAGATTACTGAATTTTCAATTATATAATCCCAGTAAAATTCGGAATACTATAAACAAGACTATATATATCTATATATATATGTATATATATATATATATAGATAGATATATATATATTAATTTACTCACATAAAATTAATATACGAAAGTATAGATTTATGCGTAAACTTTAAGTATTTACTTCAAAAGTGCTCAATATCCGAAAGAAAACTCGAATAACAAGAAATATTACGTAGGTTTGACGTCCTTAGATTTCAAAACCCGATACTATTACCACAAAAGTACATTTAACAATAAAACAACACCGTATGAAAACAACACTAGGGAATAAATACTGAGAACTCAAAGAAAGCGGACATTCGCCGGTAGTCGAATGGAAAATAATAAGACAAGCTACCTCGTGTAGGGACCTAGACGACCCATGTAGATTATTCCTTTATGAAAAATTTGCTATCCTGTACTTTAAAGAACCCCAACATCTATTAAACTGTAGAAGAGATAAAATTTACTCTAGGATAGCGATACAAAATAGTTTTAAAACTAACAAAAACAATGGAAAATAAACAAATAAATAAATTAAATAAACATTAATATACATAAACGATCACATATATATGTATGTATATATATATGTATATATATGTGCATATATGTATGTACACAAATATATATTTATATATAAACTAACATTAAAAAAAACATTAACGTAGTTTTAAAACAGATCAAGAAACTAAATAGAGCACACACAAAGGAACAAGTCAACCAGAGGCCAAATAGGCCTTTTTCCGATAAATGCATGCTCATTGGCTGATAGGAAGCGCGAGGTGGATACTAGAAAGCTGATTGGCTAACTACAATCTCCATAGAAGAGGAGCATATAAAAACGATAAACAACCACAGAAGTCGCGCATAAGCCTGAAGAGTCCTAGAGCGGATGAAAGGCGGAATATCCAGTGTAGCTGAATCGCTATATATATTTTATAAATTACTATATATATATATATATATATATATATATATATATATATATATATATATATATAAACACAATTATGATAATGAAAATAAAAATTTCGTAAATTAGGGTAAATTACAATATTTATTTATATATATAAAAATTAAAAGAAACGAATATGATAAAGAAAGATCATTCCACCATGACATTTCAAATATAAACCCCAGCTATGGGTCAAATAGAAGGAACTGGATTCGGCATTAAATTGCCTGAAAAGGGTTGATATGCCGTAAAACAAAAACAACCAAACGCACCAATTTTTTTTTTTTTATCAGAGGATATTATTACTTAATTTTTACTGTTATTGTTATTGATCCTATTACATGTCAGTCTCGATGTAACATTGAAGCTTCCTTCTCGTCGAATTAATCAGCCCATTTCTATTTTTCTGTCTGTCCCGTTTTTTTCCTCTCGACTTGCATAATGGTATTTTCAATTCTTTCTGAGTGTGTTACATGGTGCCTAATCCGATGTTTTACTTTCGTTATGTGGATGCCATTTTTGCCATATGTCCATCCTGTACGAAAACTGGAGTTGTTTCAACATTTAAATTTGCTTCATCCTGCATTGATGTTTACTATGTAGGGTGAGGTTAATGGTTCATTATCGTTCTGATAAGTTTTCGTCGAAAGATCAGATATGGGTTTTGTCACAGGCGTTTACAAGAAATCAACCTTTTCAGGTTAATACATTAGCTGGAATTCGTTCTTCCGTAAAATTAGAAAAAGGAATCAGATCAAAACCTTAGTACACAGATGTTGAACTTGAAAACTAAAATCCTTTTGGTCAATGGCTACCTTTTACACGCAATTTACAAAATATACAAAGGATAAAAACCATTGCCTCTAAAGATCGAAACTTTTGGGTCCTCAAAAACGTCATGTATTAGTAAAGCTCCTATAGATTGCTGTTAAAAGCTAGGAGTTTTCAAAATTTCTACAACCGTTTCGCATTGATTTTTGCAGAAAATGTTCGAACGTTGTTTGGAACGAGAAACACTTTTTACTCGTTTAAGAAAGATAGTACATCTCCACTCATTATAGTATTTTTCTTTATTGCTTTAATGATCAGTGCGAAACTTACTACGTGGAGCATATTCTTGAGCACTTAGATGTATAGAATTTTCCAACACATCCCTTTTTCGTACGTATGCACAAAAAGATCAACATCTGAGCGTTTACGAGCTCACCAATTCGCGATTGGTGATCATTTATTACAGCGTCAAGTCTGCACTGAAATGTTCACATACGAAGCTTTCTCTTCTAAATCTTTACTACATACCTATCTGCCAGTCAAGCAAACTACACATCAATCATATCCCTTAGTCTGAGCCAGACGGAGTTTGCAACAACCAAAAAACTGTTTCAGATCTCCGAAAAAACGTGCTAGGACCGGATTATCCAACTTCCGCTCCACCATCTAACATGCTTTGAATCGATCTGTTACGTTCACGATTTGAAAAGGGAATTTTTTTCCAAAATTAATAATGGACATTGTCGCAGACATAACAAGTAAAACATTTTACCTAATACAATAAAATAAATATATGTATATATAAACATATGTGTATGTACTTATTGATTTGTAAATCGCCACTTGTTCTCGTCTACTTTTACCAACAACGACTATATTTCATTCCTCGCATTGTGACAATCTTCTAAATCTTTACTACGAAGCTTTCTCTGTTTTGCATTTAACAATTCTCGAGGCGGATGCTATTAATTTACGTTAACCGTCTCTGTGCAAACAAAGGTAGAGCACTCATAACTTATAACTCATTGTTGTACGTTTAAATGCTACTTTCACCTTGTCTCTGCCCTCCCCTGCCCCGATACTATTTCTTTTCATTACACACCCGCTATAGTTATTGTCTTTTTGTATTTGATTTGTTCCGATGACTACTATGAAAATGTCGGCTAAAACGACGTCTCAGTAGACTTTTTTTATTTATCTCTCCGATCACTTATTAAAACATCGAATTGGATTAAAGAAGAAACGACAGAAAATAGTTTCAAATTGTTTCTGAGCTACTTTTATTGTAATTTTTTCTTTTTTAGTAATCTAAATGAAAACTAAAAAATACCTCAACAATAAATAATAATAGCATTGCATCCAATATTATTCAAATGTTATATATATACATATATATATATATATATATATATAGAGAGAGAGAGAGAGAGAGAGAGAGAGATCCACATACAATACTGTTTCGCTGTTTTACAGATCATCAGTGCGGCTAGACAGGCAACTGTGTCAAGCCAAGATCGAAACCCGACCACCCAAGTGACATATATATATATATATATATATATATATATATATATATATATATATATATATATATATATATATATATATATTCGTAGGATACCTGTCCGAAAGAACGCGTATCGTCCATAAGCGTAGTATTCGTTTCAAATTTTTATGAGTTTTTTTTTTCTTTCTTTAGGGGAGAGTATTTCTGGTACTCGCATCCCAATTGGATACGTTCCCTCAAAAAACTAATGTATCCAAGTTAGTCACCATGTTTCCTAGATGCAAAATTCATCATAAGTTGTAGTAATTTAGAATTTTATCAAGCATACAGATATTATATATGTATTACTAAATATAAATCAAATTAGATTTAGAGTCATTATTTTCTTTCTTTTTTTATCTGTCGAAATTCATGAAGAACGTAATAAACTCCTTACCGGCTGTTTACTCAGAGACAAAGTGTGTAAACGCTTAACTACACATAGGTTCGACGCACCCATTTTGTCAGAAAGACAAAAAGAATAAAAATGAATTAGCCAATGGGAGCGGAGCGTGATAAAAATAAAATTTAACAGCCAACATGTCTATGAGAGTCGATGAGAAGAGATTTAAAGGATTGTTTGTAAACGGGAGAGAAGGGAAACAAGACACCAAGGAAACAAGATACAGTTGCAGTCAAGTGAGAAATCACCTGCCTTTGCTGTTAAAAGCCGGTAAGCACACCGCTTTCTGACCGCTACTCGACCAACAAAAACAAATAAGGAATAAGTACTCTTTATGAATATTCTTCCTCTTTTTCTCCGTTTATTCCAACGCCTTATTTCGTATTATTTTGAAAAGTGACGACACATAAAAATGAACTTTTTAAACACGGACATTCAATCTAGTATTTTGTTTATAAAAGTTATTCGAATTTTAAATGCTCATAGTTTGTCTTCTTTTCATTCGTTTCTATTTCATGTTTTTTTATGTTGTAATACACAACGAACTTACATATCTAACTAAGTTTAAAACTTCTAGTTTATATGGTAGATAAAAACGTAATATATCTTGCCAATATATTCGTTACTTAATCGGACATTCCTTGCTATTTTGATTGGAATAAAAGTTGTTTTGATTTATGTATTTTTTATTTTATTATTTGAGGGAAGGCAGTTTTCTTCCAGCTTGGGCAGCAAAAAGTGCTCAATATCCGAAAAATAGTCTTTTTATTTCTTTTCGTATCTCTTCTGATGAAATATCTAGTTGGGAGAGTTTCACGTGCTTCTGTTTTGGAACGATTACATTTTCATGTTTTTATCCGTTCTTTTATGTTTGAAATTGTTGTGGGGGTAACGATGAAAAATGCCCAATATCCTTAGTAGTAGTTAGTAAATGTGGCCAAGCCGGTTATCCATACTAGTATATAAAGGTACATTCCAGCAAACAATTTTTATTCATTTTCTGAGCATAAACAAAAGTTCGGTGCTATTTTACAGACTGTTCCGTCCATATATAAATATTTAACATTAGTTATTCTCGACTTTTTCTTCGATTCACCAGAACATTCTCCTTCAGAAACGCAAACAATTAACATTGATTATACAATGTAGCCCATTACAGTTGGAAAATGTACAATTTTTCATAAATGGCTGTATTTAATTAATCATTATACAGTTTAGAGTGTGGGAATTGTTATGACTTACTTACGAAAGATAACGTCTCTTAGGTTACCTTCAATCTCGGCTTAGCAAAGTTGAGCTCTTTCTAAGCTATTCTTCATGACAGTTCTTAACATCGGATATGTAAAAGAAAGCATTTACCGTCATATTCGCATCTTAAAAGAAGAAGAGCTCAATAATCCTTTCTGAGGTTACTCCATACCATATTATTACTTGAACTTGGCGTGAATTTTTGGTGCAACAGAATTTAGTATTCTATTTATTAGCATATCCATTCAAATGGAAATGAGCCTCATCTCCCATGATTAACTCATGAATTAACTCATTATCACTTCTTGCAGTTCGCTGAAACCTGACAGCGTAATTTAGCAATTTCTGGAAGTCCGTTTTTTTCTTAAAGATCGAATTAATTGAACCTTATAATCATATGTCTAAGTCTCTTTGAATGCCATGTATAGGACTCCGTTAGATAGCAAGTTTTTGAGAACGCCTTCGAGTGGATGTGGTTGGGTCGTCTTTAATGCTACGTCTCACATCTTCAATTTTTAAAGGTGTACGTACTATGCGACCTCGTCCACGTCTAAACCTATTTTTTTTTACAGAGCTCTGCTCTTGCAAACGCGTCACTAAGTTCATTATTGCATGCTTACTAGGAGGATGTCTTACAGAAATCTCATATATATATATATATATATATATATATATATATATAATTATAAATATATTTATATAAATATATTTTTTGCAGACGAGTTACTACTTTTCAAGGCCTGGAGGTCACTCGAGGTTAAGTGTTAATGAGTGTACAGTAGTGAATGGGACAATACCGTATTAATCGTTTGTTGTGGAAATTTAGTAATGTAATTACTTAATGGGTCGGCTCATCAGGAACTTGTTTACTTTGAACTTGAAAACGAAAATTGTGTAATCAGCTGGAAGGCGGCAAAGCGCAAGAGAGTTTCACAAACGTGCCGTTCTAAGAAAGAAGCTTTATTTATGAAATTTACGTTTAGGTTTAGCCACAGATAAAGAGCAAGGGGATATATATATATATATATATATATATATATGTATATATATATATATATAAATTTTAGTAAGTCAATAAATTTAAAAAATTATGACGTGAAATGTTTTAATTTCAAATCAAAAGATTTTTTTATTATTCTATGTAAGACAAAGAATACATTTGAAATATTATAACTCCTTATCCTATATGATTTCGATGTCTACCATCTCTTCAGAGGAAAAATATTAGCAAATACTTATAACGGTTAACACCTTATTGTGATTTTCCATGTCTCACGGACTTTAGCAAATAAGGTGTTAACTGATTGTTATATTAATATTAATTTGATGGTATATATATATATATATATATATATATATATATATATACATATATATATACTAAGTATGATAAAACGCGTTAAAATCTGCTGATTATTTGAATCATTACCTTCCTCATGTGTATTGTGTGTGTGTCTGTGTGTCTGTGTGTCTGTGTGTGTGTTTTCATGCAAATAATCATCGGAACATTTTAACGCGTGTTTCAGCAGACAGATGCGTGCTTATTTCTGTAGTATTAATATCGTGTTATTCATCAGTTTTATTGAATTTATTACTTGTACAGCTGTCTATTCATTCGTTTTATTTGTCGGTGGTTTGTATGAAACTTTATTTCCTAAAAACACACGCATGTAGATGATATACATGTAGAAAAAAAAAACGTTCGCATTTATGCATTTAGGTTAGAAAAAGAGCGATAGATTTAATTCTTAATTGTTTTAAGGTGGCGATTAAGTCTAACTTGAAATTTTGTTTCTGGTTTGCTACATTTACTTGAAATAGATTCATGCAAGCGTAGGAAAAGACAAATGTTTTATTCGCTAGCTTTCGGATGATAGGATGAAAGTACATTTATTTATATACAAAACACATTGGTCTTTTTATATACTATTATTTGTCTTGAGATATTTGCTAGTCTAACCGCACTGTTGAGCTGTGATACATCGAAACAGAACTCTATGTGGATGACTATAAATGCTCCTTATCTTGCATTGAGCATATTGGTGAGCGATATAACAGACGGCTGCTAGCGTAAAAGGCAATACTCTTTGTGTAAACAAACAGAGCTTAGGTGTTTGGACAATGTTTGAACATTGAAATTTTGCATACCTATCTTAGCAGAAGTAGCCAAATAGCCTAACGGTTAGTTTCAATTCTAGCTTGAGGTATTTTTTAACGTACTATTGTGTTTTTCTGTAAGTACATTCTATCGTAAATACTTCCCCGTGTTGTCTTATTTATTATCGATTCTCTAAGGTCACGACATATACCTATAATAAAGTAAAGTCAATTTCCCCCTGTAGTTTTTCTCTTGTGGGTTTTGAACCAATAAGCTAACCTGTTTCACAGTCTAGTTAGCCTAAGCATTCTTGTTTGCAGAAATTAGGCATCTATTCTTTATCCGTTATATATTTGTTATATTTTTCCGAAGTACATGTCTTTCCCCGGAAAAATAACTCCTAAAAGAAAGGTAGCTCTATTTTTATTTACTTTTTTACATCAACTAACGACAGAATCTGAAACACCGATTCTAGAAAGCCATTTTGATTTAATTACCTCAATTCTTTTATTGCGTTATTATTATATTCTTTACATAAAATACAAGTATTTAACTGTAAATAACAATCGCTACTTGAATTTCTTTTTCGAGTTAAAATTATTTTCATTTTTTTTTATTTCTTGCTCTTAGAATTCAAAAATAACATATATCCGATTATAATTTAAGGGAAATAACATCTCCCCTTTAAATGGCCATTGAATTAGTACGCCAAATATGCCACAGTCTGGAAGGATTTATTGCGCTTAAGCATCGGTATATCTTATTTACATCACCTAAATTACTTACAAATCTATGTTTTTTTTCCGTTTTTTTTTCTTACAAACTTGTTACTTTAATATTTTTCTCAATTAAATCATTATTGACCTTTACTCGTATTTCTATGGGAATAGATTTAGAAAAGAATTTACAACTGGATACATTTCATACAAGAATTGAACACATGTTCATTTAACTAAAAAGAACATTGTGAATAGAGAATATAATCATTGCAAACCATCTTAAATCTATTGAATTTGGACACTAAAAAGAATTTGGAAAACCTACGTGTAATGAAGAATAAAAATTCTGGGAGCGTGACACAAAAGCATGACATTCGCTTCGTTTTTACTGGAAATGTTTCAATACATTCGTGTGGATTTTTGAACGATAAAATCTAAAGTAAAATAAAAAAAAATGAAAAAAAAAATGATGGATTCAAAGGAATGAATACAGTTAAGATATCAAATACGCTATTGAGTTTGGTGCGAGTTTTAAAGGGGTCTGCAGTTCGATGCTATAAGGATGTACATTTGCTGAAAATATGCGACTGTGTTATGCCTAGTTGTGTGTAGGTATAATCACCTGTGAATCTATATATTAATCCGTCTATATCTGTCATTATTGATCTTTATCTATAAATCTATAAATCTATAAAAGTAAAAATGTGTGTGAGGAGAATTTTCAACCTATATCCTCAACGAATTTTTTATCTACAGACTTAAATCTGATATATAAGGTATTCAGACATTTAGAACATTTAATCGGTCTTTACCTGGCAAAAAAGGTTGCTAAATGGAGAGAAAGTTGAAAAATTGGTTCTTGGGATCATCGTATTTTCATTTGTTTGTCAACTGTTTCACGAATGCACATGCCTAAATCGCTCAGTGACCGATTTCTTGTATTACGAATAAGTACGTTTGAAAACGCATTTAAAATACCATGTCAATCTGGCCTAATGGCTATTGTACTTGACTCACTGTTTATATATTTGTTTCGATCTCAAGTCTAATATTTTTTTTTTACTTACAAAAAGTGAACTGTTAAAAAAAAACAATACTCGCATGCACATGTCTCAGTTTCTTCATAAATTAAATGTATGCGTATTTTACGCAACCGTGAAAAACTGGACTGCTTCGGCAGGCGCTCATTTTTACGGCGAGTCCTCATTGCTGGCAAAAGAGCGTTGAAAATGGTGGTGACTATGTAGAAAAATAAATTCTAGAGCACAAAATAGGCTTGCTTTAAAGGTAACCCCCTCCGTTTTCGTAGCTTTGCAATGTTTTTGTTTTGGAGTTAAAAATAGGAGACATTACTTTGGAACAGCTCTCGTAATAATAAAAATTCATATATGGAAATTAAAATTATGATTTCGTATTAATAGTAGAACTTGTACACGGCGTTGTCCGATATTAAACGTAACGGTAAATTCCTTTAAAAATTAAAGCAATAAAACGGAGACTGAGACATGTGCATGCGAGTATTATGTTTTTTTTTCCTAAACAGTTGTAAGTAAAAAACATACTCGAGCTTGGACCGAAACCACAACCGAAAGACAGTGAGTCCAGTACGATAACGATTATGCCAGCTTGCCACAATGTTTAAAAGTGTTTACAAACCTACTTATTCTTAACATAGGGATTATGTCACGTAAACCAATCACGCATTCGCATTGGTGAAATTGTTGACAAACAGATAAAAATCCAATGACCCACAAGTACCGATTTTTAAATTGTGACTTCTTAGCAGCTGTTTTTTTCCTGATGAAATCCGTTGAAAAATTATTCCATATGTCTAAAGAACATGTATACACAATTTCAAGTCTGTATATCAATAATTCGTTGAGTGCATAGGTTGATAATTGTCATCACACACATTCTCACTTTTGTAGATATTTAGATATATCGGCGAGGCATAATTTTTCCACATTTTTATGGGGGTATGCACTAGTTGCATAAAATGTACGTGGGTAGTTTTTAATAGCTGTTAATAATAAAATATTTATCTGATGTCGCTATGTGCCTAAACTATCAATTTTCCAAATTTTTAGAATGAATTGTACCAAAATCGAATAAAACATTACAAATAAAAGTTTATGGTCGGATTAATTGAAAGTCATTAGTTTTATTTATTTAAATGATCTTATATTATCTGGCAATTATTAACTGCTGATCGATCGGTTCACTTTGGTGCCCTTTGTCACTGCAACTTCACCTTGTTGACCACTGCCGACAGAGGCCAGACTCGTTTATTCGAATACCATCCATTCAATGTCCGGGATATTATATAAAAAATAGACACCTCTAAAGCACGTGTGATTGACCTTTTCACTGTTATGATAATAAACGTTCTATGTTTTGTAATCAAGGGGATATTATGAATATAAACCCCGACCTGAATATTTGCAGAAGAGAAGCAAACATATAGTCATGTCAAAGCGATGAGACGGGATTTCACTTAGTTTTAACATATCCGGGGAGTTTAAAAAGAATTAGGATTTTATAGCATCGAGGTTATGTTTATGCCCTCACATATTTGTGGACGCGAACCTAAAAGGGCCATGGGAGAATTAATTGATTTTAAATGTACGTCTGGTTTGAACTGTTTATTTTTTTATTTGTCATGTCATTTTATTTTGTTTTGAGGGCATATTTTTAGTGGGTGAAGCGTGTGTTTGTTACCAGTAAAACAAATGTTCACCTTTCTAAATATTAGTAAGAGTCATTGCTTAACTGCTGTAATCTGGCAGTCAGCGGTGAGTTTACGTGATTATGCCGCCAATTATTTGGAAAGAAAGCAAAACTTTTCACCACTCTCTAGCTGTGCCAAAATCAAAACGTAGATTCCATGAACAAAGTTTCTTTCTTAGAAGTGCACACCTGTGGATCTCTCTTCCGCTTGCCTGTTTCCCACCTGAAAACAACCTGGATGTCTTCAAGTCCAACATAAACAAATTCCTGATGGACCGCCCCCTTAAGTAAGACACTTTATCAAATCTCCAATACTAACGATTACTATCCCATTGATTACTGTACACGCAATGACCCTTATTCCTGAGTGGCTTCCGGGCCTTGATAAGTGGTGACTACTGTTACATGATAAGGGCTGTCCCCTTTTCATGTAAGTATAAAAATGGAGAATTTAGTTTAAAATGAAAATGAAATGGCATAGGCGAAATTCGAACCTCGTAATCTAGTTTAGAAATAGATTACGTGTGAGAATTTAAAAATGTAAAACAAAACATTTGTTTAGAAATAGACAAATATTTCAAGAAAAGAATGTGAGCTGTCAAGTTTATTATGAAATTTTAAATTGAAAGAATGCAGCTTATAAGATAATGTTTTAACATATTGAATATAGGTTAAAATTCCTTTTGTAGAAATAGGAAAAGTTTGGACACGTATGTCCAGGAAACGTGAAAGAATGCACATGTTTTAACATGTGTATGACGTCACGGAAAATAGAAAGTTCTAGAATAGAGAAAAACTTTAGTTAGAGTTAGAGTCAGTGAGAAAACTCAGAGACAGGCAGACGTCTTAAGCGAGACGTTACTTCAGGAAAAAATGTGAGACTTTGAATTCTTGGTGATGGAACGGCCGGTCGTGAAGAATAAACCAAGTGTTTTTGTAAAGCTCGTCTTGTGTCTTATGTTTCTTATACAAAGGTAAAGTCCAATTGTATTATATATTTGTGTTATATGTATTTACATACACGTCTCAACATCATAATGTCCGAACTGTCTGAACACTATATCCCTTCACTCTAAGAGCTTTCTCCTTCTTCCATCAGCAAGATCTAAGAAAGAACATTTATCTATCTAAGTCTCTTCCAACATATCTCTCTAAGTCTCTCTTACAATAAAATGAACTTCTCTATCTCTCTCGGAGTCTTACAACATCCCTCACTGTAATAAGACTCTTACTCTCTCTCTAAGACTCTCTTTTAAGAAGACCCCCTATATGTAACACTACCTTGTAAAACAAAAGACGCTAGATAAGCTAGCGATGAATTCCCACATAAATTAGCTAGTATGATAAATAATGTGAAAGTTTATATCAGAAAGTAGAAGTTTATCACATAAACTTCAATTAGACTAAAAGTTATAGCAATTATTCTGAATCACGCGATCGGCCCTCAGGTGACTACGAATGGTGGAATAAGTTACTGATTATGTTAAATTGCTTGGTAGACCATTGAAATTGGAAATTGTTATTTATTACATTAAAGTCTAAAGTTTAACACATCGAAGCAAAATATGATTAAAAATTAAACAATACAAGAAATTTAAAATATAACTGAATCATGTGTTTTGGGAGTAAAATTTAATGATAAACTTTGATCGCACAATTTTATGTTGTCTGATGATTTGTAAGATGATTAGAAATGTTTTGTGGCAATATTTAAAACTTAAATGCCACGTCAAATATCATATTGACGAGAAAGTCTTTGCTGTTTTTAACTTTTAAATTCAGATGAATATATCTCGGCTCGAACAAAAATTTATTGATTAGAATAAGCACCATCAGAATCAATACACTTTTTTTTCTTTTTTTTTTACACAGTGATCACCACTTATCAAGGCCCGGAAGCCACTCAGGGATAAGGGTTATTGCAAGTACATTACGTTAGTGTGGAGATTTGATGAAGTGTTTACTTAAGGGGGCGGTTCATTAGGAATTTGTTAACGTTGGACTTGAAGACATCCAAGGTGTAGTCCGGTGGGAAGCAGGCAGACGGAACAGAGTTCAACAGGCGTGCAGTTCTAAGAAAGAAACTTTGTTCATGGAATCCGCGTTTTGATTTAGGCACAGATATAGAGTGGGGGAAATTTTTCACAGTGGATTCAGCTAGAGGGGTGTTTTTCGTGAAAGATTTGCGAGGGGGGGACCAGGAATTGGCGTTCAGATGAGCACCTGCCATGGAAATAACGATAAAACAAGGATAGGCTCGCAACGTCTCTTCTGTGGGAGAGAGGTTGCAGGGTAGAGAAAATGGCATCCCCCACTAAGCCACGAAGTCTATTTTGTACTCTGTCAAGGCAGAATAGGCTGTTTTTAGCAGCTCCTGCCCAGATATGGCAACAGTATTCCATCATTGGACGTACTTGGCTTTTATATAGATAGAGAATTGTATCAGTAGTGAGATATCTTCTGGAGAGGTAGAAGGATCCCACCATCTTTCCAGCGACCTTGGCAACAGACTTGATGTATGTGTTCCATTTCAGATCAGGAGTAAAGGTCAAACCCAGAAGCTTGTCAAAACACGGAGCCTCACCCAGACGAGAGCCATCCATCTCAATTGATGCCAGATGCCAGATGGGGATCAGAGCGTTGATGATGTAAGGATAGGAGTTTGGTTTTGGATGCATTAAAGGTAACCAGCCACATCTTCCTCCACTGAACCACGCGCTCGAGATCAGAGGAGAGAGAATCAGAGAGAACTTTGTCATTTACAGCCTGTGATGTGTTGTCGTAGATGGTCGTGTCATCAGCATAGATGTCAACGAATGATTTAAGTATGTGTTTAGGGAGGTCATTGATGTAGATCAGGAAGAGAGTTGGGCCCAGGATTGACCCCTGAGGGACTCCAGCATTTATATTGCAGGCCTCCGATTTTTGCCCATCTACCACTACTCTTATGAGCCTATCGGAGAGAAATGATTTAATGATTGAGAAAACATTTCCAGTTATACCGTAGCTGGAAATCTTGTGATGTAGACTCTTATGCCATACCTTGTCGAAGGCCTTTGATATGTCAAGAGCAATTGCCCTAGAAAGGAAGCCTTTGTCAAGAGATTCACTAATCCTGTGGGATATAACCGTCAGCACATCTGCGGTAGATCTTGCAGAGCGGAAACCATATTGTGTGTCACTAAGAAGGTTATTCCTGCTGAGGTGGTTGACTATTTCTCTATTTAATATGGATTCCAGCAACTTACTCATAACAAACAGGAGACTTATTGGTCTGTACTGAGAGGGAGATGACTTATCACCTGAATTCTTAAATACAGGGCAAACTAATGAGGTCTTCCAGGGAGTCGGAAAGCACTTCTCCTTAAGGCAGCGCTTAAATAGTTTCGTAAGTATGGGAGCAAATTCTGGTTGAAGCTTTTTTAACAATATAATTGGGATGCCATCAGGGTCAGTTGCTTTACTGGAATCTAGGTTCTTTATTAGCTTGGCATCCTCATGCACGTATATGTGTATGTTACCTAGCTTGTTCTGTGTTATAGGAGGAAATATGGGGAGTTGATGACCTTCGTCGCATAGGGTAGAATTAGCTGCAAAGTTCTTTGTAAATAGTTTGGCCTTGTCTGACGCTGACGAGATGACCTCTGGTCCATTGCTAATGGTTGGGATAGAACGCACACTTCTGTTCAAGATCCTATTTGTTATTTGCCAAAACTGGTGGGAACCAATCCGCTGATCAGCTACCTTGGATTTAAGAGACTGGGCTTATAGCTAATAACATAAAAATCTTGAGTTCTGGTGGCGTCGAAATCGCTGAAGGCGTTTTTGATATCGCTTAGGTATTTGAAGCATTTCTCATGCAGGATAGTCGGTATGTGAGAGGTCTGGAGAGTATGGCGGATGAGGCAGAGCTTCGTAGCTCAATTCATTAAATTTCTGCAAGTCGTTAAGGAGAATTAGGTCTTTTCTGTTAACTAAAGCTGGGTGCTTCTGATGCATTTCTTCCATTTGTAGACAGTACTTCTCCGCCGTAATGGATTCGCCTGCATTCAAAAACTGTAATCGATGAGATCGTTCGCAGACCACAAAATAGTCAGCATGACCTTCTTTTGGTGCAACTCTGGCCTTGCGAAATATTGCAATGCTTCGTCGGCGTCTAACTACTGAGATAATCATCACCGGTTCTCGAAAAGAACCTACTTTTCATCACAAGTCACAACCTGGTTGAAAAACAGGTCGTTCTTATTGCGCAAAAGAAGACAAGATGGCACTTCATAACGGTGTTTCTTTTGGTTTTAGTTCAATCTGTGAAGCACCCATTTTTCAATTTTTGTTGCCTTTTTCAATTTCTCTCAAGTGGTTGGAAATCGTCGTATACGTTACATCTACTTCAAAAGCAAGTTCTCGAACAGCTGTGTGTGGATTGGCTTTGACAACGGCTCTTAATTGATCGTTGTCAATATTCGATGGCCGATCACTACGCTCATCATGTTCGATACTCTCATCGCCGATACAAAATTTCTTAAACCACCATTGTGCTGTGTGCTCAGTAATGGTTCCTGTGTCAAATGCTTCGTTGATATCGCGAGCTTTTCAACTGCTCTTCGGTCTAGCTTGAACTGAAATAAGAAACGTGCGGGGAGTTACTATTTTCATCTAGTATTAAACAATCTTAAAAGAAGACATAATTGTTTCAAAATGATTGTAATTTAAACGATTAGACAGAGGTCTCGGCTTGCCGATAGTGCTAAACCTATCAGATCTTAGACTCTGCTCGCAATACGTTATAACCATACGCACCTTTATAAAAATGGAATCGCCTGATCGGGGAGAATTTGATGCAAAAACAAACATTTTTAAACTAGAATTAATGGGCCAAACATAATGATTGTTATTAAGCGCATGTGGGGAATCGTTATGCAGACAACATAGTAAACATTCATTAGTTATTATTTTAATTATAATATCATGATGAACAAATATAATTCTTATCCAGTTTATATAGTTCATTTTAAAGATTTTTTTTTTCTTTTGGAAAACAAACAATAATAAGAATGTTAAAAAATATGGAAGAGAAACGTGCACATGAACATTGATTCATTAAAAAATATAACGATTCAGAGATCATGAAAATATTAGTTACCGTATTTATTTATATAAATATGAACTTCCTATACATATAACATATCTACAATTATATTAATTTTAAACGGAATGTTTTTATTTAGCCGTACGTAGCATTTTATTCTGATTGAAGATGTTTATTTATGTCTAAGTTGCGCAGTAACTAATAGAAGTATTTGTGGAATTTAAAAGTAGTGGAATTTAAAAAACTCTAACGGTTCAGGAACACATATTTCAAATGCAAATCTCAATGCATAGAACAGTGGGAATACTTCTACTACTTCTAATATTAATTGGTTTATATATTTTTTGATGTCATCATCAGTATATAGGCGTTCTTATTTTCTTTTATAAATCGTTTCTTTCAAATGATTTTAAATTGCGATATCTAGATTATTCGAATTACTGTTCTTGTCAAAAATGTTTTATTTTCGGCAAATGTAATATCCTCGTTTTTTGGATGCGTTTTATCAAGCTAAGATATCTTTATCTCGAACTCGGGAATCTGTACCGTAATTCCTACTGAATCTCACAATAACTTGCTCTCTTAATCTTAAGTAAATTGAAATTGTATTCTCAGTATCGTTAATACGGAGGATTGAACCCTAAACCTTTAGAAAAATGCCATTTAGAACTGCTTATTACTTAGCATTTATATATGTTGTGCTACGGGTCAAAACTGATTGTTAGAGAATATCATTCAAAATGAGAAGATTAGTTTGAATTATGTTTCGAAATTATTGAGATGAGGATTGATAATTTGTATTAAAATAATTCTTATTCAAAATGGCTCTCGATAATTTGTTTTATGCTGGTTTCCTACAATGCCATTAACTAATATCTTTCGAAAATACTTTTATTAAAAATAGATGCAATTAACCTTTTCCAAGATTCCTTACGATAATTCTTTTTAATAATGTATTTCGATAATCCTCTTTCAAAATAGCTAGAGATAATGTTTTTTTTTTAAATGGCTTCCAGTAATTCTTATTCAAATTAACTTTCGATTAACCTTTTTTCTAAAATAGCTACAGATAATCGTTTTTTTTTTTTTCAAAATGTTTTCCAAGAATCATTTTATCTAAATTGCTTCCGATAATTCGCTTTAAAAGTAACTTTTGATATTTCATTTTTAAAATGGCTTCTGGTAATTTTTATTTAAATTAACTCACGATTGTTTTTTTTTCAATATGCTACTGATAACCGCTTTTCCCCCTTTCAAAATAGCTTTCAATGATCATTTTTTAAATTGATTTCGATAATTCGCTTTAAAATTAACTTCTCATATTATATTTCAAAATGGCTTCCGATAATTCTTTTTCAAATTAACTTTTGATTATGCCTGTTTCAAAATAGCTACAGATAATCCGTTTTATTATTAAAATATCTATAATCATTTAAAAATTGCTTTTAATAAATTGCTTTAAAAATAACTTCTGATATTTCATTTTCAAAATGGATTCCGATAATCTGTTTTAAAAATAATTTTAGATTCTTATTAGAAATTGCTTCCGATAATCTGTTTTCGAAATTGCTTCTCATAATTCATTTAGAAAATGACTTCCTTTCTGACTTCTCTAAAACAATCAAAATATCTTACGAAATGTCTGCTTTTGACCGGATAAATTGCCGCCAATATGGAAACGCAGAAAGTGGAATTTGATTGACAGAGATGCAATTAAGTGGATTTGAATGAGAAGAGTTAATGGAAACACTGGACCAATAAGATAGAAGTGACTTTATTAATATATCCATCAGAGGCAGCCGTACAGCAGCCGATGCTGATGTGAATGACGATGAAGATAATTTCTCATTCAAATCAACGTAAAAAAGGTTTAAGAAAAGTTGCAGAGGCGTATGTTCAGATAAGTGCAGTCTCTTGCCTGTGCTTAATGATCTGTGAAAAGTGGCTTTAAGACTGACACACTCAATAAACGATTCAAAGTGATGTTTTGAACAGCTAAATTTAGAGCCCATAACATATAACAGTTTAATGTAGGGATGGACAGTGAACGTGAAAGCAGATTATTTTAATCCAAAATTGAATACCCATGACTGAAAAACATTCACAGAACATCAGAGAATTTTGTTTAATGGTGATCGCTCAAGACAAGGAGTGAAACAATGTAAAGAGCTAACAAGAATGAAGGATGATTCTCATTGACATTAGTTTTGAAAATAGCACGGTTATATGAAGAGGAAAACAGTCAGCAGGAAGCGAGTTCCACAGGCTTGCTGTTCTTGGCGAGAAGCTACTGGAGAAGAAACTGTAATAGAATGAGGTATCAAAACAACAAATTCATGGAGACTACTAGACCAACGAGTTAATCGATTAAAATCAGAATTATCTCAGTTTTGTTTGATTGTCAGTAACTATTAATTATCCATGATATATATATATATATATATATATATATATATATATATATGTATATATGTATATATAGTGAGAGAGAGGGCGAGAGAGAGAGAGACAGAGACGGAGACAGAGGCAGAGAGAGAGAAATGTTAATTAGTAAAAATCTGAAGAAACTGCTTAATACTATTGCAGAGCAAATATATGTTTTATTTTTTTATTACCAGTAACTAAGCAGATAAATTGGTAATAATATATATATATATATATATATATATATATATATATACACTTCAGAATAAAATTATCTAACAATCAACTGGTATGGAAACCTGTGATTATAAGTTTTACAAGATATTACTGACAGTAATATTCTATAAGTACTATCCCACCTAAATAAGAATCGCTCGATATACAAGATAGAGCAAATAAATCAAATTTTACTCATTCAATGAATTTAAAAATTTATGACGTGAAATGTATGAATTTCAAATCAAAAGATTTTTATTATTCTATGTAAGACAAAGAATACATTTGAAATATTATAACTCCTTATCCTATAGGATTTAGATGTCTCCAATCTTTTCAGAGGAGAAAACGGTAGCAAATATTTATGATGGTTTACACCTTATTTGCTAAAGTCAGTGGGACATGGAAATCACAATAAAAAGTTTTTTTAAGTATTTAAATGTAATAGAGTAAGGGAAGTTAATGAAAATGATATAAAAATTCACATCCAAATTGCATGGTAAAATCCGAAGTGAATATCTTTGATAGCAGTGTTGTAAAATGATCCAAACTGTATTTTGAGTAATCCACATCACAAGGTAATGGTCTGAAGTAGGATTTTTCCTGGAAATGTTCTTTGTTTATATAATGGGTCCGGTACAAGTTTTCTTTTATATATAGGTCCAGTGGATCTGTTTATTAATAAACATATAAGTTGATATATTTAATATGTGTTATAATTATAGAACACGAGCTTCAAAATCCACTTGAAAATAACTTCAAATCGTTAATAAAATAAAAATAAAACCACTTTCAGTAGACAGGCCACGCATAGAATAATCAAAATCTTTTGATTTTAAATTTAAACATCTCACGTCATATTTTTTAAATTCATTGAATGACTAAAATTTGATTATTGGGCACTGTTGAAGTAAATACTTAAAAATTTACACATAAAATTATATCTTGGTATATTAATTTATGAGAATAAATGACATAATCATTTTAATATATCCATATTATTGCAAAGACTGAGAAAATATAAGTTTGTTGGGGGATGTATATATATATATATATATATATATATATATATATATATATATATATATATATATATATATATACATCCCCCAACAAACTTATGTTATGTTTTAAATATAAACATAGTATTATGTCAGTAATCTAATTTTTCAAATATAAATTATTATTTTCATTTCTGGTTATCTCAAGAATCAAATTGGCCAGCATAGTAGTTGATTTCTTTCTAAATTCATTTTAGGCGACGGGGATTGTCTTACTTGCTATTTTCTCGATTTCAATCAGCATTTGAATTGGTTTATCCGAGTGCTTAAAAATAATAAATTTTTAATCGTTAATTTTGAAGTGACGGAATGTATTTATATTGGAATAGAGATGTTTATATGGGAATAGATAGATATATTTATATTTATATTAGGATCGAGGATAATAAAAATAGATTGCATATCATATATTATTTAATGAATTGGAAAGTTTATTTGGATGAGAAGTATATATTCATTGCAGACTACGAAATGCCGTGAAATAATAATTACAAGATGAGGATAATAGTCCGCAATAAATAAATGATGAAATAATACTCAATAAACATTCTAATTAATTAAATAATATATACTATGCTGTACGAACCCGACAATGGAAGATCAAATATAAACGTGGATTTATAAGACCAAAAAATCCAACCTTGATCGCCCTTCAGGGCCCGTGGCTCAGTGGATAGAGACGTTGAATCTCTACGGTTCCAGGTGAACATTGTCTGAAGATAGTACATATCTTATTAAAAAAAATTCATAGACTTTACAACTCCTTTCAATTACTTTACAATATCAAAAAAGAAAACATGTCTTGCTTTGTCCATGTCAAAACTTTATGGAAAATTTTTCAAAAAGAGGGCATTCTGAAGATACGAATGAACAAATTTTCAAAAGGATTGCATTTAAAGCTCTCATTACAGATATTACTATATTTCTAAAAAAAACATTTCATGTGTATTCGAATCAAAGTCAGCTTAATTTTCTTTTATTTCAATAGTAATGTAACTTAGTGAATCTGAGTGTGTGGGAAAATAACAGAAGCGCCAAGGATTGCTGGCTTGTGAAGAGATTAGCAGCTGTAGCCAAAAAGAAACTCATGCACAAATGAGGAAGTGTGCTCGTGAAGAAAAGGAAAAAAAAGAAGAAAAAAGCACCACGTGGTCGGAGAAGTAACTTGCGACGTCGACGAAAATGGACGAGTGAAGATGAGGAGGAGCATGGGCCGGCTGTGGCAGGCATGCGGTCAGAGAAGCGAGGGATTCTTAGTGGTGTTGAAACGGGAGAGTAACGGTAACAAAACCTCTTGTTAAAAAAAGAAAAAAATCTTTCTTTCCTTCCTTTCTTTGTTACGGCAACGTTACAGTAAAACAATTATGCAAAGTAATATCATGGTACTAAAAGGTTGATGATACCTGCCTCGGGATTATAATTGTATACCTGAAGATCTATGTCGGTTCAGCTGCGTCAAGATACACACCTAAGGACACGATAGTGTTACAAGAAGTTATGGGACGATTCCAATATTGTTTTTGATGCTGCTATAATTACCGATTCCATACTAAATTCCCGATTCGGATACAATTCCTGATTTCATACTAAATTCCCGATTCCGATAAAATTCCAGATTCTGATAAAATTCCCGATTTGATACCAAATTCCCCAATTTAAAAACTAGGAATGACACTAATCCTATGAGGGTTTAATCAGCTTCCTACCAAAAGAGGGAGTATCACTGGAGTATCAAATTCACAAGCGGTCCCTAGTCGCATGCATATCCTGTTAGGGGAAATGACAATGTTAGGTTTTTGCAACTTGCAGGGAGGTATCAACGTCGTCCTACTTACAGCACCTGAACTTCCCCAACTAGTCACCCATCTGGTACTGACCAGGCTCAACGCTTCTTAACTTCAGTGGTCTCACGAGAACCGTTGTGTCAACATGGTTATGCCGTACATAAATACATTCCCAATTCCGATACAATTACAGATTCCGACTCGAATTTTTTAATGGATTTCTAAATATTTAACTCTAAAGTTTTGGGGTTATTTTTCACATTACCATAAAAAACACGCGTTAAATGTGCAGATTTTTTCTTTAACGTTAAACAAACATTTGTGTGGGATGGTCTATAGATTTTCGTTTTATAAGTTTGTTTTAAAATTACTACTAACAATGGGATATTTTGTTTTAAGTAAAATCAAAAGAATAAAAATAAAAATGAAAATAATCGTTGTTGTCATCGGAAAATTGGCACGAATTTTTTAGATTCCGATACCTATTACGATACCTCCAAAAGTTCCTATTTTTTATTTCCGATTTCGATTCCGATTAGCCGCCCCAACACTAATTAAAAGTTAATCATACCCAACTAGCTGTGAGTTTCGAAATAACATCTACACTCCATCATAAGATGATAGTACAACTTCGACAATTACGACATAATCACCTTACCATACCGGGTCTCGTTTGATCAACAATGTTAAACAACGTTGAGCCTGGTCAGTACCATATGTGTGACCATTTGGGAATACCATGCAATTTATATGAGAGGACGTCGACACCGCCCTGCAAGAATTACAAAAATCTAATGTTTTCATCTCCCTTAATCTGAAAATACATGAGATTAGGGACTGTTTATGAATTTAATATCCCCTTTGATATTTTCTCAGTCGGAAGAAGCCGGTTCAATACTACTAGGGTGAAAGTCGCTGAATTGCAAACATACCAAAAACCCGCATTAACACCTGTGTTCTCGAATAAGATAGAACAAAAAAAATCGATGTGATTTTACCAGACTGATACACTCAAGAAGAAGAAATTTATCACTGTCTTGGGAAAAGTGAAAGGCTTTGTGGTTGGGAACGACGAATGAATCATGCATTTAAAAAGTAGGCTCAAGGGCAGATATATCAATTCTGAATCGTGGTCAAATACGACTGGCTTGCAGTAGGGACGGACACAAAATATGCAAGTTCAAATCCCGTCAGAAGTAATGTGTCCACTGACACGAATTTACAAATACACCATTCACAGAAACTATTGATAAAATGGCAATTTGTGTTCAATGAATCGTTTTGCTATGAAAAATGGCCAATAAAAATCGAACTTCGGAAATTCATTAGACGAGAAACTCGTAAAGTAGAGCACTCAACATACAATGAATCGTTTCCAATATATAGAGGATGTGTTTTCTTAGAGGCGGTGGACTTTAAATTGATAACTCTATTATGTTTAATTACAAATTTGACAACTATTGGGTATTTTAAATCAAGCTTTGCTCGATAATTTATGAGGAAGAGGCTGGCACCAGAGATTGCAAAATATGCGATCGATTTACTGAGAGAAACATTTGATTGATGAATAATTTCACGGAACATACCTGTGAACTAGCAACCTCGTTAGTACGATTTAACCCCATTAGATTATTTTTGTAAGGAGTATGTAAAAGCTCGTGTCTACGCTGATAAACCAGGCACAATCGACCACCAAGAAGTACGTTTTGCTGAAATAAAGCCTAATCTAATGTGCAGAGTTTGTGAAAATTGGGCATCTAAATTACGCCATATACGCGCCAGACGCAGTATCAAATGCCCGAGATTGTATTTAAATTATGAATGCCAAAAATTACTCTTAGGAATAAATCGCACATTTGTATGTGATAAATATTTTTATGTGATTAATGTTTATGCAAATGTCGCCACCTATATATATATATATATATATATATATATATATATATATATATATATATATATATATATAAGGGGGTAGTCACCTACAATGTGTATTTTTTAACATTATTTTATTCCGTGTCTTGGTTTTTCATTGAGAATTATGTTTAGATCATTGTAATAATGTTTTTAAATCATTGAAATGGTTTTTATCGCGTTTCAGACGTTCTGTGAAGCGTCCTCTTCAGAAATTATATTCAAAATGTGTTGGAGATGTAAAAATAGCATTTTCGTAGTTCATTTGAAGTGTTTCCAAGAGGTGGAAACGTATATATATACTATACCCTGAACAATATACTACCCACCATATTAGTACGCACAGGCCGACCGATACTGCAAACTTATATTTCGATCAATTTTTTGGACAACTCTATCCCCACTTACAAAATGGGGTATGTATTTCGAAAGCCTTTCTAAACATATTGTATATATGCTAGCATGGCACGTTAACCGACGTTGCCACGTAAAAAATTAAAATCGTTGCCTAATCCTCAAACTCCTTATGTTAAGAACGGTTTTTGGAATAGACACTTCTAACCTTCACATATAAAGAACGGCTTTCGGAATGGACACCCCGACCTCCCAATATGTTTAGAAAGGCTTTCGAAATAGATACCCCATTTTGTAAGTGGGGATGGAGTTGTCCAAAAAATTGATCGAAATATAAGTTTGATAATTGCTGTCAGGATTCCTATGCACAAATACTATGAATGAACAACATCATTTGGCGGTTGCTGTATTGGTCGGCCTGTGTGTACTAATCTAGTGGGTAGTATATTGTCCAGGGTATAGTATTTTTGTTGGCTAGACTGGAGTTTAGTTGGCAAAATACTATCGAACCCTTTATCACCTAAACGGTACTCAATTGCTATAGTCACCTGTACGTTACCATGTTAACATGTAAATGGTCTTTCAATGACAGTTTTAAATAAGCAGAAGAAAGAAATAATATAAATATAACTTTTTCTTGATATAAGAAACAATTATTTGTTTTAGACAATGCGTACAAAATTTTGTTTTTAGTTAAACAATATAAATAGAACACCTTATAATATAATATTGTTCACAGACATTTATGGTATATATACATAAAAGAAAAGAAACTTGGGATATTAGACATATATAAAACATTAACGGTTATTATTATGTAAATACCGCCTTCTTTTTTTTGCATATACAGAAGAATTAGACATTTTTTACGTAGATGGCATGGCAATATAATGATTCTAAAAGCAAAAGTTCATAAAAGACTCAACACCGTGTGTTTCTTCAGTCATCTTTCTTTGTTTATATATATATATATATATATATATATATGTACATATATATATATATATAATAAGTTGTAAAATATATATGGCGATTAAGCTACATTGAATATTCCTTGTTTCGCGAAAAGAACAAATTAAGTAAAAGTTAATAATTAATAACAATTACAAAAAAGAGATATTAATTAAACAATGAAAATAAAAAAAATAACAAAATACAATACAAATATGCAAATTAAACAATAGAAATAGGTATAGATCAAAATAAATATTTCGTTAAAAACTTGACGTCAATTAATATCATGTAATCATTGCATTTACTTGTACTTTTCCAAGACTTTAGGGGAGCATTAATATGCTTAAACCGATCATCAGTTATTTACCATGACAAACTACTTCGATGATTGAAACACACAGATACACACACACGTATATATATATATATATATATATATATATATATATATATATATATATATATATATATGGTGGATTCTCTCATCGAAGACGATGAATGAGGGTTCAGTATGCAATCTTCAGCAGTTTCCAAGATCTGTGACACCACATGCGTAATTGCAATCCTGTAGACGTCCGGCACACTCCTCTGCAGATGCCGAACTTTCATATGCTCGTAGGTCAAAGATGCCTTCTCGAATGAACATACATACATACATACATACATACATATATATATATATATATATATATATATATCAACAGAATTTTTATTGAAGTTTAAATACTTTTTAAACTGAAATAATAACTATGAGTAATAATATGTATAGGACAATCTCGACCATATAAATATCTTAATATTTAAGAGAGAGACATAATGCAAAAAATTGAATTTAAATTCTGTAAATGAAAAATTTACAACAAATGTATTTTTTGACACGAAATACAAACAAAAAATAAAATTTTTTTTCTTATTCAATGGAATTTCAATGAATGATTCATAAATTTTTCTAATTAGCAAATAAATAAAAAACTAAACATAAAAAAAGTTATGGAATTTTTCTGAAAGTAGATAAAACGAAAAAAATGGTTTTCTGCATTGTATCAGCTTTCACAAAAAGTTTATAATTCGCACGTGAATTTAAATATGAAGATTATAAGAAGACATCGTTTTCGATTTCAATCCAATTTTCCTCTCTCTCAATCCCTCTCTCTCTCTCTCTCCCTATATATATATATATATATATATATATATATGTGTGTGTGTGTGTGTGTGTGTGTATATATATATATAAATATATATATATATATATATATATATATATATATGTATATGTATGTATAAATATATATATATATATATATATATACTAGCAGAAGTTGACTGGGTTCAAAAACAGACTACAGAAAATTGACTGTGATTGATGAAAGTATGATAGATTATGTAAAGGAGGGGGTTGTAAAGAAATAGGTCTTGATACTCAAAAATTTTACCCTAAGACAAATATGACCAAAGTAAAGATAATTTTCGCGAAAATATATTTTTTTATATCAACTTTGTTTCCATTCGTAGCCAAGACTGACCAACAAAATGATGTTTCAGTACAAAGAGAAAATGTTATATATATATATATAATAATATAAATATACAAGAAATAAATGTTGCCATAGTCAATTAAAGTTAGTTTTATAGTAGAAAAGTTAATTAATTTGTATTTTTAAGTAGTTTGTAAAAAAAAATTTTTTTAATTCACGAACCGGTTTAAAAAAATCAAAATGGCAGTGACTTTGGAATGGAGAGTCCCGTTTTAAATTTGAAGGAAGGGCACCTGAAGCATTCTATGTAAACAATTTAAGAGAGTTCCGTCAACGTAAGGAATATTTATAAATATATTTTAATGTTTTCCGTTATTTTGTGCTTGAGAAATATTCGATTAAGATGTGTAGTTTATATAAAAATTCATTTAAGTAGTTATCGCCTCAAATTTCGTTTTAATTTCGGTTCGTTGAAATTATTTCAAGTAAAGAGCATTAAAAACTATTTCAAAATAAAAAAAAACATGAACTGAACTTTTATTGACGATGGTAACATTTATTTCTTGTATATTTATTTTTTCGGGTAGTCGTTTGTTGGCTTTTCTGCTAAACACTCTTACTAAATAATATGGACGAAATATCGAAAAACAAAGAAACAAAAACAGTTTTGAAAAATAATGAAGCTTTACTTACTTTAGCAAAATAATCCGAAACAGCAAAATGGGATATTAAAGTAAACGTAATTACTTTCGTTTTTTAAAGCGAAGAATCGATATAAATATGAAAAAGAAGAAAATGGCGCCCTTTTCAAGCAGAACAGCTTCGTTTCAGTTTTACAGTATTGAACGGTGTAGTATTGCGCCGTTGGTTCAGGGTTGTACTATTGTAATGTAAAGAACACGCAGAAAGGGTTGTAATCAACTGAATTCTTTCTAGTACACTGAAAAAAGGTTAAACAGAGATATAAATAAAAATAAAATGGTTATGTAAATGTTTTTAAAAAGACACGTAATCACGTGAGCAGGATTTTTTCCTTCTTTTGATACGATAACAAGTAACGTTCTAATTTTTATCTATTTATCTATTTTCGAAAGAGTGCCACGTGCAAGTGGAGAAGGAAAAAACAGAGTTATGCAAAATTTGTGCCGAGACTTGTCTAAAGTTCCGACATTTTTTTAATTTATTTTTGCTTTCATTTTAATAAGAACGTGAATTTATTAGGTGAATTTATTCGACACAAAAACTCAAAAAATAAATAAAAGCTAACGTGAATTATGATTAAAGTTAAGGTGTTATTGTGGACCCTCACCTCTTTAAAAAAAAACTTGTTAAACACATTTCCATGGAGTACTGGCGCGAACGCAAACCCCACAATTTTATTATACAATCCCTATTTAAGTTGAAACATACTTATCAAAGTATTCTTATGTACATCTATATAAAAAAAACTTGTAAACGTTTTTTTCTTTTAATTCTTTATTTCCATAATTTGAGGGCCAGGCGCGAACGCAGATCCCACAATTTTTCTGAACCACCGTTCTGCCAGATCAAACATACCCATTCCTGATCCTCTATACATCTTCTATCATTATATGTAATCAGTTTTTTAAAATAGTCAACCCTATAGGAGCCTATCCGTGACCAGACACACACACACACACACGCACACAGACGTTTATATATTAGTTTTTCCGACGTTAAACATTTGCATATGGTTGCTACAAACAGTAATTATGGAATTGTTATGAGAAATTTAAAATTTAATCGGGGTACATATAAACGTACATACATATAATTATAGATGTGTGTACGTTTATATGTACCCCGATTAAATTTATAATTTCTCATAATAATTCCACAATGGCTTTTGATAGTAAATTTTAATATAATTTAATAACAAATAACTTAATTTTATCAATTTAATATGTTAAAATTATTTACTTAAATATATGCATATGTTTGTATGCTAGTATCTCTATGTGTATGTTTGTTTATTTGGATGTACATTCGTGTATGTTTATATATATATATCAAATGTTTTAGTCATTCAATGAATTTAAAAATTTATGGCGTGAAATGTTTGAGTTTCAGATCAAAAGATGTTTATTATTCTATGTAAGACAAGGAATACATTAGAAATATTTTAACTCCTAACCATATAGGATTTAGATGTCTACCATCTCCTCAGAGGAGAAAATATTAGCAAATAGTTATAATAGTTTCCATCTTATTTGCTAAAGTAAGTAAGACATGGAAAATCACATTTAAAAATTGATTGAGTAATTAAAAGTCATAGAGTAAGGGAAGTTAAAGAAAAGGATATAAAAGTTAGCATCCAAATTGAATGGTAAAATCCGAAGTGAATGTCTTTGAAAGCAGTGTGGTAAAATGATCCAAACTGTATTTTGAGTAATCCACATCACAATGCAATGATCCGAATAAGGCATTTTCCCGGAGTAATTTTCATTTGTTTATATAATTGTTTATTTAGGTAGGATAATACTTATAGAATATTATTGCCAGTAATATCTTGTAAATCTTATAATCACAGGTTTCCATACCAGCTGATTGTTGGATAATTTTATTCTTAAGTATATATGCATACATATATATATTCTTATCATTTTGTTTAAGCCAGGGATGGGGCATCCTACCAGATGCCAAACATACACCTGCTATTTTAGACACTCCAACCGAGAGATGTATGTATGTGTATGTGTGTAGATATATGTATGTATATGTATGTATGTTTGTGTATGTATATATGTGTGTGCATGTGTGTATATGTATGTGTGTATATTTATACGAGTGTATGGGTATGTATATATGTATGTGTATATAAGTGTATGGGTATGTATATATGTATGTGTATATAAGTTTTCGCCCAAAAATCGATTAAAACGCTTGCGCTATGTCTGAGTATATTAGTGTATAATTTCAAATGTTTAGATCAAAAATTGGCTAAATAATTTGGTAGAAACCGTAATGGTCAATTTTTTAAACTTTGACCCGAATTTTTACCCCTAAACATTTATTGTTTTGGGCTCAAATCAAATTCAATGTTTGTCCCATGTCCAAGTAATCTACATCTAAAATTTCAGGTATTTAGACCCAAAATTGGCGGAAAGTTTTGTAGAGTTTTCAAAGGTAAAACCGTTGAACTTTGACTCCTTGATAGCCAAATTTCTGGCCGAAACCCAATTAAAAAGATTTTTCAAAATCTCATTACACGTTATGGCAAATCTCGAATCTGTAGACTGTAAATTAACAGAGTAATTTTGTAGTGAAATGTACACACACAAACAGATACACAGAGGATTTCATTTTTAGAGATCTATAGATATATACATTATTCGAGGTTAAATATATGCATGATAAAAAGCAATAAATGTACCGAGGTTTATATAATAATAATAAAGGAAGCAAAGTCTACTTTTTATTTTATATTTCAATATTTTTTCCTATCACTACTCGATTATGACAATTAATTGATCAATAATTACGAATAACTGAATATCTTATCAAATATATATATATATATATATATATATATATATATATATATATATATATATATATTATAACAATTTTTAAATACCTACAGACACTAGTGTTTCATCCTTTCGGGAATCATCAGTGCAATGTTTTACGATTAATGCCAGTATATATATATATATATATATATATATATATATATATATATATATTGTCAGGTCATGTCATATGCTACTGGAACCATGTAACCTAGTACTACCTGTCGCAAGGTCGGGTTACTGGCGATTAAATCGGTTCCCCCACCCGCCTGTCTGGTGAGGAGGGTGGCTAGTCTCTCAGAAGGATTAAAAACAAGACCTTTCAAAGGGCGTACGAACCCTCCTTTGGGGGGGGGGTCAACGGCCAACTAGCATCATGCATATATATGTGCGTGTTTGTGGGCGTGTGGGCGCGCGCGCGTGTGTGTGCTTATAAACACCGGTCGCATGGGTGGTGTGATTGTTTATAACTAAATGTTTATAATAGGAAGTTTCCCTGGATCCGTGGATGTATATGTTGTTGGGTGTGTGTTTGTAAATATACAGGTGCATCTGTGTATCCATGCGGATTCATGGAGGCTTTTAAGATGTGTATATGTGTTTATGTATATATTTGTACATAGGCGTTTGCTGGTTGGTGCATGGATGCGGATGTGCTTTTCTGTGTGTTTATGAATATAGGTGCTTGCGAGTATACGCATATACATATGCGTGTGTGTATATTAGGCACCGCCAAAACTGGGGGGGGGCAGATAAATACTTTTTGACGGACCGTCTTTTTAAAAATCTACCAAAAGTCAGGTAATTATCCGATCAATACGAAATTTTCAGCGATTATTAAGAGGAGAATGAACTTTATAACAGTGTACTTATTTTTCATAAACGATATTTATATATATACTTTTTTTTTTGTCTTACAAAAACCCCCTTGTTTTGAGGGGGTAGAAATATGCTTAAAATAATCATCTGAAACTGAACACAACATATTGTGTTGTTGTAAGGGACAGAATTATAGATTAAAACAAAATTGTTTGCATACCTTATTTTGACGTCTGAATATCAGAACTTCAATTGTGTTTAATTATCCCGCTTTTGAGTTTTGAAGTGTGAAATTCGGTGAATATGTTAAGTAAAATAATTAATTTAAGTAAAGCAAAACAAAAAAAAAACATTAATATTTATACGAAAAAAGCCATTTTAAAATCTTTGATAAATAAATTAACAATTTTTTTAGCGAGTTGAATAATGCATGACCATTATTAAACAGGGCATGCTTTGAAGAATCGATACAAAAAAAATCGATAAATATTGTGCCCTCTGTGTTAAAAATAGCATCATTTTTCGATCCCGTTTGAAAACGTTTGCCGCCTTTCGACTACGGTGGACCAAACGCGCTGAAATAATTTTATTTTATTCTGCTTTAAATTGCTCCCCCCATTTTGGGGAGCCTGGCCCCCACACACATACACATTAAAAACCAAACTCATACAAATGGTCACCCATCTGGTACTTGCCAGCCTCAGCGTTAATAATACATTGAAATTTTCGTCACTGAAAAATAAGATATTTTTGGCCTGTTTGGTCTTCCATAGTTTGCTTTTTATCAAATACAAACGTAAGCATTGTCGATCTAGACTCTAGATCGATGCGAAGTAACTGGCTGCCTATATGAATAAGTGGAATTATTTGAAATCCAGGTACTTATATTATAATATTTTTGCATATTCTCATAGAAAATCATCCTAAATCTTAGTTAGACAACAAATAAATAAATTAATTATTTGAAAAAACTTTTTTTTTTTAAATATTTATGTACGTTTTTTGTGCAAGACAAAAAATGTCAATTGCTAACTTTTTGGGAAAATTTAACATTTAAAATTTAATTAAAAATAGAAGAAACAGTTTTACATTATTCTGTTTTCTATATGATAAAATTTAGGGTTTTATCTTTCTGGAAAAAAAAGTTACTCAAAAATAATGGATTTTAATAAATGTAATTTCGTTTTAAAAAACAACAACTGTGCCTAGTGTATATACGTGTGGTGTCTAGTGTATATACGTGTGGTTGCGGTGCCTAGTGTATATACGTGTGGTTGTGTGCGCGCGATCGGTTCCATAACGCGATCCAGTGTATCTCTTGGTCTGTCATCCACCATCACTGCGGAACCGATCATCCAAGGGCTTGACAGATGTACGGAAGTGTAGCTGTTAGTCAAGACTCTATGCTGGCCTCCAGGCGGACGCCACTGAAAACTGAACTTCAGGCTAACAGTGCAGGGATCTATGGTAAGCTCAACCCAGACAGAAAAGCCAGAAGCTGTGACCCTCTGTTAAGGAAGTTTGAAAAAGTTGATAACACTCATTCTGGCTAGTCACTGCGACTAATGAGCTGCCGACTCGTCTTGGGCAATCCTTGCCAGTCTGGCGTATCTCATTGGAGGAGAGGGGTGAAATGGCAACTGACAAAACCCACTTAATCCTTAAACTATATTGTCCGCAAATTCCTTACGAACCATGAAACGAAAATAGAAAAAGAACTCATACTGGCAGGACGTCGCCCAGGATAATAAGGACTCAATACACCCAACTTCAAGTTTGTATCGTGGAACATACGAACGATGCTTGACAGGTCTGATTCGGCAACACCAGAAAGAAGAAGTGCGATTATACCGTGCGAATTAGAAAAATATGACATCGTATTGTTGCCCTGGGTGAAGTCAGGTTCAAAGAGAGCGGTTCCATTAGAGAGTCCAGCTACACCATTTACTGGAGTGGCAAGGCCTCTAATGAGAGAAGCGAAACCGGTGTCGGAGTAGGCATAAAAAATGAGCTAGTGACGAAACTGATTGAAATGCCCCATTCGATAAATGACAGGCTGATGACACTCATGCTACCTTTATCAGAAGACCGTTGGTGTACCCTGATAGCTATAATTGCTCCGACTATGAAAAACTTTCAGGAAACTATTGATATATTCTACCATCAGTTAGAAAGTACACTTGCATCCGTACGAAAATCGGATAAGATCTCATGGGAGACTTTAACGCCAGGGTAGGACAGGATTATATCACCTGGCCCAGAGCATTAGGGAAGTATGGATGCGGAAAAGTCAACTCAAATGGGGAGCTCCTCGTTTCACTTTGCACTGAGCATTAGCTTTGCATCACCAACACATTCTTTAAACACAAGCCTGTTCACAGGGACTCCTGGATGCACCCTAGAAGTAAACATTGGCACCTCATTGACTTCATCATCACTCGTGAATGTAACCTCCCAGATATCCTGGACATGACAGCAATGAGGGGAGCAAACTGCAACACTGACCATATTATGATGCGGACACAAGCGAGATTCAAACTGAGACGCAAAATAAAGATAAAGACCCCCCTAAGAAGCTGGATGTCAACGGCTTGAAACGTCAAAATGTAAGAGAAGGGCTGATGAATGCTCTCAATGAGAGACTTGCTAAACCAACCGGAGATGTAAACTCAGATTGGCTGTCCTTCAAAGAAACTGTTTATGAAACATCCAAAGAGTGCCTCGGGATGGTCGGGAAACGCCATGAGGACTGGTTCGATGAGAACTGCGAACAAATCAAGCAACTCATCAACCAGAGAAACGCTGCAAGCCTCTTCTCACTCTACCTGTCAATTGTGCTTCGGCATGCCTTAAGAAATTGTGATAAGGGTGTTTTTATACGATCTAGGCAGGGAGCACACCTTTTCAATGTCAATGCACACAAATCCGCAAATAGAATAACAAAGATACTCGTACGGGAGCTCATGTTTGCTGATGACACCGCATTTGTAGCGCATAGTCAGGAGGATGCTCAGGACATAATAACTCGCTTCGCAGGATCAACCAAGGCCTTCGGATTGAAGATTAACAACAAGAAAACCGAAATTATGTACCAACAATCCCCTGGATCACCAGTAACAAACCAGCCAATTAAGATTCTAGACAAGGAGCTTTACAATGTCAGAAAATTACAATACCTAGGGACCACGGCCATGGACAACAACAAAATGGACGAGGAGATGTCTACAAGAATGGCTAACGCCTCCATATCCTATGAAAAACTCAAACAGAAGGTCTGGCAAAACAAAGACCTGACTTTCAGAACTAAATGCTTGGTGCACCGCTCCATTGTCCTCTCGTCACTCTTATACGGTGCAGGAACTTGGCCAGTGTACAAACTGGTAACCCGCAAGCTCAGCACCTATATGATGAAACACCTCTGGCGGATTTTAACTATCAAGTGGTATGACTTTGTCAGCAATAGGAAGATCCTATCACAAGCCAACCTCTCAAGCATGTATGACCTGCTCATCCAGAAAAACCTGAGATGGACCGGGCACGTAAACAGAATGGAGAACTCCCGATTATCAAAACAGATACTGTTTTCACAAATGGAGGATGGGGTACGAGGCATAGGCAGACCTAAGCTCAGGTTTTGTGACACCGTCAAACGAAATCTAAAGGACAGGTTGATCCTTACTGGGAGTTGGCAGACCCTCAGTCGCGACCGTGACAAGTGGAGAATGATGGTTCACAGGAAGTCCTCGTCTCTACGAAGGACAGCACATGAATGATGAATGAATGAATATATATATATATATGTATATATATGCATATATATATGTATATATATGTATATATAGACATAAGCCTGATGAATTCTAGCGTAGATGAAACGCGGAATATTGTGTAGCTTAATCGCCATATAAATTTTATAACTTACTACGTAGCTCTACCTACGTATTGAGTACTGTTGAAGTAAATGCTTAAAGTTTACGCATAAATCTATACTACTTTCGTTTATTATTTATGTGTTTAAATGAAGTAGTCATACATATATATATACTTCAAAAGCCACCATCCTAAAAACTGTCTTAAATCAATACCCTACTCCCTAGCACGTAGAGTCTGTACCATAGTAACAGACAGACACCTCCGTTCGACCAGACTGAATGAACTACAAATAACACTGCGGAAAAGAGGATATCCACTACCACTAATACAGAAAGGTATTGAACTGTCTGAAAAAATTCCAATAGACTAACTAAGAATACCAAAAGAACACAACAAAGAACAAATTTTAGCATACGTCTCTGCACACAACGCAAACAACCCAGAACTATTCACACAGATAACAAAAACCTTATCCTCCTCAATCAGAACGAAAAACTAAACAACATACTTAAAACAACAAAAAATAATAAAAAGCAAACGCCAACCCAAAAACTTAAAACACATCCTAACTTCCTCAAAACTTGTACCAAACACTACAAAAGGGGTTACAAAATGCAACAAACCGAGATGTGGAGTATGTGACATAATAATAGAAGGAAACACATACACATTCAAAAACCCAGCAAAAACATTCAAAATAAAAAAGGATCTAAATTGCATCTCCAGAAATGTAGTATATGCACTAAGATACACAGCATGTAACAAATCCTACATAGGCGCCACCAAAAATTTCAGCAATAGAGTGGCCTTACATAAGAGCAACATCAAAATTGCAGATAACAGACACATCTATGTTTCAAAACACGTACACACATGCAGTGGAAACAGCTTCAAAATTATGCCAATCTTCCAAACAGGCAATTATTTTTATTTACTTACACAGGAAAAAACTTCATCACCAGATTCACTCCTGAACTGAACAGAGCCTAATATCATCACACAAAAACATGAAATGCAAGGTACACTCGCATGCACATCCATACACATACATATATACACACCCACACATAAATCAGAACCGACACATTAAAACACACACACGTGCGCGCATACAACCACACACAGACATAACACCCCTATCTCTAATACAACACACTGAACAATACTAACCCTATTTAACCTCGAAACAAACAACACTAGGAAACACCTAGAACCATACTATAATATCTGTTCCAACACCCCGCCCCCCTCAGTCAGTGGAGGAGAAATCCCTCATGACTGAGACAACTATCATCCCTTCTATCATCCCCCTCCCATACCTATACCCCTCCAATTGGCCCCTCCCCTCTGAGGAACGAGATCTTCCCCACACTAGGAACCGATCCTGGGTCTGGCCATACCCACATGGGGAGACAAATAAATAGAAACATTAAAAAATCCCCTATACATATTTTAAATATACCCCCTCTATCTAAAAAAATATAATATAAAGAATACCCGAAAAGACTGAAACGAAAAATCACAATACTAAAATCTAAGAATCCAAAAAATAAATATCAAAATAGAATGAAAGCACCCTTACCCTTATTTCAGAAGAGCTGGGTTCTCCCCCACCCCTCCTCACACATATACATTAGTAACGACCTTGGATCACAGTCACTTTCCTAGGGAAGCAAATAACTTCATAATACTATAAAACAGTACACACATTTTCAAACCAATAAAAGAAAACACACACACCCACACGCGCGCGCACACACACACACACACACACACACACACACACCCTACCCTAAAGGAAAAGAAAAAACCCAAGCAGAAAGAGAGAGTGAGAGAGAGAAACACAACACAGGAGTGATCACAGCCGAGGTCGGCGGCCTCGCCACAGCCCAATAAAAGAGTAATAAAAATTGAACATTCCAATGAATAGTAGACACTTACACGTTTCCACCTCTTGATAACACTTCAAATGAACTACGAAAATGCTATTTTTACATCTCCAACACATTTGAAAATCATTTCTGAAGAGGACGCCTCACAGAACGTCTGAAACGCGTTAAAAACAATTTCAATGATTTATAAACATTATTACAATGATCTAAACAATTCCCAATAAAAAACCAAGACTCGGAATAATAAAATAATGTTTAAAAATACACATTGTTGGTGACTACCCTCTTATATATATATATATATATATATATATATATATATATATATATATATATATATATATATATTCTAGCAAAAGTACCCGTCGTTGACTGGATTCAAAAACAGCCTACAGAAAATGGACTCTGATTTATGAAAGTATGATAGGTTATGAAAAGGAAGGGGTGTAAAGGGATAACTTCGAATTTGGAGATATCAAAACCAAAGCAAAATATAATAAAAGTAAAAATAAAATAGATACCCCATAATTTATTATACCATACCTGTTCACACTGAGACACTTATCACAATATTCTGTGGATCTATATTAAAAAACCTTGTTAAACATTGTGACATATTTCCATTCTATGGAGGTCAGGCGCGAACGAACACCCCATAATTTTATTATACCATATTTCTTCAAACTGAAACATAATTATCAAAGTACACTTACACATATAGATATGAAAAGTCTTTACTAAAGTTTGTGCCTATTTCTATTCTATGGAGGCGAAACGCGAACGCAGACTCCAAAATTTTATTATACCATTCCTATTTAAGTTAAAACATACTTATCAAAGTATTATTATGTACATCTATATCAAAAACACTTGTAAACGTTTTTTTTTATTTTTAAATTGTTTATTTCCATACTTTGTAGACCAGGCGCGAACGCAGACCCCACAATTTTAAAGAATCATCATTATGCCAGATCAAACATACCCATTCCTGTCTCTCGATACATCTTCTATCATTATATGTGATCAGTTTTTTAAAATAGTCAACCATATAGGAGCCTATTCGTTACCAGACACACACACACACACATACAGACATTCATCTTTATATTATAGATATATTAATGAATATATATATATATATATATATATGTGTGTGTGTGTGTGTGTGTGTGTGTGTGTGTGTGTGTGTGTGTAATCTGGAAGCTAAACCCATTTTCCCGTAATATTGGACATGACTCATGTTGTGAAACGCTTTCTTTTCTTGTTCTACGACAGCATATTTTATAAGTCATTTTTTTAGCGGAAACAGACTAAATGGTTATATGAAGATTTAAGGAGAGCCAGCCATTGAGAGAAAGAAGGAAAAACTGTAACGCTTTATACAGCTCGTTTATCACAATCACGCTTACAGCATCTTATTAAATTCGTCGATGTTATTTTTAAATTGCGACTAAACATCTATTTAAGAGACCATGTGCGTCGTTCGTTGAAAAATGACTTTTTTAGTGTTCAAAGGCCTGTACTTTAGACGCACCAAAGAATGGATATAATAGTTCATATCTATTTGTAAATCTGTTTCACTTGCATTTTATAGTAATCTTTTCGTGGTTCTGGCAAGTTTATTTAGCTAATTTTAAATGCGTCCACATAAATTTATAAAAGAGTTTTGACAAGCGTATGAGTCTGAACTTTACTCCTGATCTGAAATGGAGCACGTACATCTAATTTGTTGGCAAGGCTGCTGGAAAAATGATGGGCTCATTCTACCGTTCCAGTAGATATTTCATTCCCGATGCAATTTTCTACCTTTATAAGAGCCAGTTATCTCATAGGATGAAGTATTGTTGGCACATCTAGGCAGGAGCTGTTAGAAGCACCTTATTCTGCCTTGACATAGTTCAAAATAGATTTCACAGACTAGTAGGCGATGCCCGTTTTCTTCTCTGCAACCTTTGTCCCACAGAAGTGTCGTTGCTAGCCTTTCTCTGCATCATTATTATTTTGATTGTTAGTGCTCGTCCGAGCTCCAATATATGGTCTCCTTTTGCAAAACTTTCACAAAAAACATTCATCTACTTGAAACTACTATCAATAGTTTCCCCAAATTCCATTTATGCATAAACTTACAAGTATATTCTATGAAAAAGCTTTGTTCTTAGAACTGCACGCTTGTGGAACTCTCTCCGTTTCCCTGCTTTTCAGCTGACTAGGATATGTGCGTCTTCAAGTCAAACGTGAACACGTTCTTGATGAGCCGTTCGCTTAAGTAATCCAATTTACCAAATTTCCACTACGAAATTTTCCTATTGACTACCGTACACTCATTAACGCTTATCTGTGAGTGGCCTCTGGATCTTGATAAGAAAGTACTGACCGTGGTAAAAATCAACTTTTAGTATAAGAAAAAGCTTTTCTGTTTATTTGTTTAAATATCTGTAATGCATATCTAATTTTTTTTTTATTAATATTATTGGATTTTTTTCCCTTTTTCTTGTAGCTATTTGTGAATTATTCCACGGATTTCAGCGTTTTGGATTATTTTGGACCATCTTCCAATTACGCGATTTCCTTGGATTTTACTTGTACGAATGGAAATTTAATTAACTTTCTTGGATTTATATTTTTAGATTTGTAGCGTCTGCGAACAGCAGTTCTATTATCAGCTCCTTCCTGGTCTTTGTCTTGGCCTTCAGTCTTGCAAGGTAGAAAAGTTTACCGTCGAACGCGTGCGGATGAAGTCATCTTCTTCTATGTTTTGATGAAGCAGTGTTATGACGGTTGTCAGAAATAGGGTGAATATTGTTGGGCCAGTATTCACCTTTGTTTGGGTTCGTTGTTTACTTCCAAGAGTTCGCCTTCTAGGTACCCTACTACAACTCTCCCTTTTGTTCCTTCGTGAAATTCTTTCGGTCAACCGTATCAAATACTTTGCGGAAGTCTACAAGACTATGTAGAGCTCTCTGTACTGTTCAATGAATTTTTCTTTTATCTGTCCTAGGTGGAGGATCATATCTATTGTAGATCTTTCACGCCTAAACACGTACTGTGATTCGGTTTGGATCCTTTCCACCAGTCTTGTCGACCGAGCTTGCACCACTTTAGTAATTATTTTACTGACAATGGTCAGCAAGGATATACCTCGGTAATTGTTGCAGTCCTTGTAGTCACCTTTGTTTTTATAGATTGGGATGATCATGACATCTTGGAATATTGTGGCAGCGTTCCTTGTTGCCAGAATTTTGCTATTAGTTGGTGAAATTTTCTTATGAGTTGTTCTCTGACAAACTTGTATATTTCAGCTGGTATGCCGTCAATTCCTGGGGATTTGTTCATTTTAGGTTTATTAATTGCTACCCTTGTTTATCCAAGAGTTGGTGTGTCATTCAGGTCCATCTGCTATTATGTGGCTTAAGATCTCCTCATCCGTGCTGAATTCTACATTTAATAGGGTGGCGAAGTACTCTTGCCATCTTGAATTAACTGTTTTGGTTAGGCCAGTGTAGCGTTTCCATCTTCTGATAAGTGTCTGTTAGTTATCTGTTCTCTGGAGCCATACACTTCCTTCAGTGACCTGAAGCAATCTGAAGAATTGTTTTTCTTCGCTCGTTTCTGCATATCTTTAGCCTTTTTCGGCCACCAGATGTTTTCCATTTATTTCTGCCCTCATTTTTTCAGCTTCTAGTTTGCTCTAGCCGGGTTATCAAGTTTTGATTTAAACGCTCGGTTTCTTTCATCTATTGCATCTCTAATTTCTTGGTCATTCACAAACTCTGCGCTCAGACAGAGCAGCTGTTCTCCATTTGAATTGACATTTCCCATGTATTGTAGTCGTGGCCTACTCTGGCATTGAATGCACCGAGGAGAACTAGCTTATCTGCTGCAGGGAAGTTTGCTATGGTGTCTTTCAGCGTTTCCTCGTCTGGACAGGTCATTGTCGGTGCGTAGACATTGATGATGGTGATGTTACGATTTTTAGACGTGGTGATTCGCAATGTTATTATCCTTTCAAAGACTCCGCTAGGGCTGTCTGTGAGCCTGTTGGCTAGGTCATTTTGATCGCAAAAGCAACTCCAGCTTTTTTAGGTTGACCCTCAGGACAGCCCTTCCAGAAATAGGTTATTTCTTCTTCTCTCGTTTCTCCCCGATGAGTCTTGTCTCGTGCAATGCGGCTATGTCGATATTTTTATTCTCGAGCTCCAGGTGCGATTCTTCTATGCAGTCTGTCACCTGAGTCTGTATCGAGCACGGTTCTGACGTTCTATGTAGTGATGAGCTTCGTTTACCTCAGCTTTAATTGAGGCACCCCTTCCAGGGCAAGCAATGCTATCCCTGAACAGGGCTGCTTGGTCATCCGTGCAACTGCCTCAGGGTATCGTCGCCCAGTCAGTACACCTGCGACGATCACACACATGCGCAGAGGTCGGACTAGCTCTCAGCTCTCACACATGTCACCGTTATCCTCACTCCATCGCCACAGGAATTTCCACCTTGGCTCCTAACTCGCTTGCGCAGTTTAGGTGTATATCTGATAGACACTCTCTGAACCTCCAATGCACATTTCTGGTGGAGCGAACCCGCGGCGACTGGCAGCAGAGGAAACCACAGCTTCCGGTCGAAAGTAATCTCAGTCAGATAGACAGTTGCTCTATCGTGTCCGCTGCTACGCCTATACTTTCTGGATGAAGTCCGTAGCCCTTTTTTATTTTTTTTAAGGAAAACTGCAAGACAGCAGTAGGATTTGAAGTCAGATATCCCATCTCTTAGCCTTTTGCCCTGGTAAGAATCACAAGGTAGTCGTGTTTGATTTCGGAGTTGTCTTCTCTGGGCTTCGACTATTAAAGGGCTACCACAAGACAGTGAGATGGAGGTTGGTAGTTCGTCAGGGCGTCTCCACACCAATGGGTCGTAACACACTAACTCTGGGGCCCTCTTCTACTCCGAGATTCCCTACAGGTTTAGCCTGGGACCGCAAGGCACCCAGTTACCGTGTGTCGCCAACGTGGAGGCACTGTAGGAGTCTTAATGATGGAGAGGAAATGTACTTGCAGCGAAGACTTACGCGTAGCTGCTTTCTTTTCACCGCAAGGTTAGCCAGCGATGTTACCTGGAAACGAGAAGACATGCAAGCATGAACTTAACACTAACTTATAGCTAACACACTAGGCGCATCACATATTAAGAATCAAAACACACACACATCCTAAGCAAGGGTGGTGAAAAAGGTGAGGTTGGGGTTGACGAATTAACAACATAACGATCGTACCCCCCCTCTCTCTCTCTCTCTCTCTCTCTTTATTGGCGAGTTTGTTCGTGGGATCTATTACTTTCTTTGTGTTACCAGAGGTTAATGTATGCGTATAAGTCTGACATGGCATTTTCTTTGTTCTCCAATATGTATGTCAAAGTTCGATATGGTATTTTCTTTTTTTCTCTCCTTAAATTTGTGTGTGAACGATCTAAAAGTGCCTTTACCTAACGTATGCAGGCTTATATATATATATATATATATATATATATATATATATATATATATATATATATATATATATATATATATTGTTGTTGTTGTTGTTTGTTTTGGTTTTAGCGATATGTTTGGAATTAATTCAATTATTTACGAAAGCGCATTTTTACCTAAATGCGAGCTGGGAATAATTTTCCCTTTTAACCAATTTGGTACCCCCACACGGGGAGCGGTATATATAGCGGGCTAATTACATTTTTAAAATTATATATATATATATATATATATATATATATATATATATATATGATTAGTTTTTTTGGAAAAAGAAATCCAGCAAAGTGCTCAATTAAAAGGAAAATCCGAAAAATAAGAGCGTATTTATATTTTGTGTACAGATAGTTGTTAGATGAGACAAGTCATTGGTACCGGCGGTTTAAAGCCCGATAATTAAGACCGTTATAGATATACATATCAAGCTCTCTTCAGCCAATACTAATCTCTCAGGGATGAGTATTGGCTGAAGAGAGCTTGATATGGATATCCAAATCGGTCCTAATTATCGGGCTTGAAACCGACGGTACCAATGCCTTGTATCGTCTAACAAATTTCTGTACACAAAATACAAAATATAAATATATATGCACACATATAATATATATATATATATATATATATATATATAAGTGTCTGTGTTTGGCATAGTAAAATATTATTATACAGTACGTTGTTTAATGAATTCGTAAGTGTAAACATTAATTTATGTGTGTTTCTATTAACAAAGATTTAGTGACGAAAATAAAGTTTTGTGCGCAGTTAACATTTGTTTAATCAGCATCGCTCGCATATGACGATGATGGGTAGCCTGTATTTTCACGTCAATATTATTATTTTTTGTGTGGAAATTTACGACAAAAGCAATTTAATAAAAATCTGGAGAAATATCTCAAGAAAGAGTAAGGAAATTGGAAAGTTTTTTAGAAAAAAATTTTCAATTTGTGTTTTACTTATTGGAAAGCACACTTATATAAACACACATACACACATACACATATATGTGTGTGTGTGTCTGTGCGAACATTTATAAGGGCGTTATGGATTGAGGGCGAATATGCGTTGCGTAAGTTGTAAAAGCCTATCATGTTCAATTTTCAGAAAATGCAACATCGTGCTCCAAAAATATCATTTATTTAAAAAATGATTATTCGACAAAAGATTATTAAAAATGTATCCGATTTTTGAGGATCTATTTTTATTTTGCACGCAGAAAAGATAAGTTTTTCACGTAATAGGTATCACGTCTTATTTATATTCATAGACATGATGCGATCCTTGTAAAAAGTAATGCGAAGAATATATATATATATATATTCACGAGTCCTCTCTCTTGAACACCTGCAACTTGGTATATATATATATATATATATATATATATATATATATATATATATATATATATATATATATACCAAGTTGCAGGTGTTCAAGAGGGAAGACTCGTGAATTAAAACGAGGTTATTAAAGGTGCTAAATAAAAAAGAGAAACATATGATATTTGCTCCCAATTGTTGCCATCGTCTCTGATATTTCTTGTGTTTTATGTACATTCTTTTGCAAATCTCCTATTCAGGAGATGAAATGCAGATTCTATTGGATGTTGGTTAACTTATTGTTTAATTTTGGCCCTTTAGAGTTTCTTGTATTTGTGGCATTTGCATGCCTTCCTGATTAGTTTGATGCAATTCTCTTTATACTTCTGAATTTATTCCGCGGCAACGATCGTGTGTTAAATCATCGGTGAATTGTAGTAAGCCTGTTCCATAAGAACGGAAAACTCGTCTAACCATGACTCAGATGATAAACTATAACTCCGTTAATAAGCAGTTTCTTTCTTTTTTTAATATTAACATTTCCATTACTTTGACAGGGATTTATCTCATCGATGTTCTTTTTACAAATTTCAATCTGACTGTCTGTTAGTTTATGCTGATCAATATTTACATAATTTTACTATGGATTGTAAAATTAGCAATTTAAATAGAAGTAAGAACGTAAAAATTAAGAAAATTGTAACTAAATTGTAGGGTCAGTTTGACACTAAAAATAACTTTTAGCTATAAGCAAATCTATTAGGCTTGAATAACTAAACGTATAATAGAAGTAAATAGGTTTGGGACTGTATAAAGTGATATTATAACCACAATGTAGATGTTACAACAAAATCACGGATATAGTAAATCCCTAGCAGACGATTTAGAAGTGTTTTATACGACAACCTCCAAGGTTTTTCTTGAGCTTGGGGAATATCCAAAAGTCAAAGGGAGCAATGGTCTGGAAAATAGGGAGCTGAATTGTTCAGGTCGACCATCTCCCCGCTGTCATGATAACGTTTTTATTTCTGAAATTCTTTGAGCACTTCTGGGACAAACTTCGCGCAAATCTTCCGCATCTTCAGTTCTTCGTGAATAGTTGTGTGGACAGTTAGCACTTTGACATAAAACTATGCACTTATTGTCTCTATAGACACGGCGGGTTTTATCCATGAAATTCTTTATTTGGCATTTTAATTCTGGTGTTTTGACTTCCTTACTCCTTCCACACTTCTCAGACTGATGACCGGTCCATGCACGATGAAATGTCCAAAAGAAGTCTGAAGCATTCTATACATTTCTGTGTCATTTTCAAAGTTTTACAAAATTCTATTGCATACCGTTTTTCTAAAGTGTCCTCACATCTAGATTGAATTATTAATTATTTCTTCATGCTTTCTCTTTATTTAATTGGGGACTCTAAAATATGCCTACGCGTTTTTTTTATTATAATTTATCTATAAAGTCTCTATTTTTTTATCATTTTTTTTATTTTTATCCTTATTTAAATCCACTCTGAAAATATCAGATTTGATTTGTTTTAAATTCCAATTTATCTTTATTTTATCATGGATCTTTAGCTAATTGGAATACTCATTTTGAACGATCAGATTTTGTTTATAAAAAAGAATGTCTCTATATGGATCTTGCAAACCCAAAAAATGAGACAGACTAAATCTAAAATTCTCCATTGCCAAAAGACTATTACCTGTTACTCTGGATGCTACATCGAACAGAATTGAAATTTGTTTTAAATGGGAAAATACTCAACTAATCTGGAACTTAATAAAATTATCCCATTCGAATCACGGATTACTATCACTTCGGATATCATAATCTCATATCCTTTTTTCGTGTCAACTCTTATTTTCTTTCTCTATGTCCATTAAAAATATTAACCTTTAATATAGTTACTATGTGTGTGCTTAATAGCAAAATTATATCAAACCAGGTTTAATATTTATTTAATAAATCATAAATAATAATTAATAAATTATATCAAACCAGATTTGATATTTATTTAATAATGACTTCTCCTCTGAGGAGATTAGCCTACATCAAAAATACATGGATTAAGAAAATCACTTTAATATTGTATATTTTGTTTAAATAATAAATTTTTGTTTAGAAAATTTGTATTGTTTTAATGAAATTAAAATATACAATAATGTAAATATTTAATTTTCTCTATTTAGTATATTTTATAATATCTCGTTGTTTTGAGCAGTGGCTCTTCAGTTTTGACTCCAGAGTTTACGGCGATTTTAACCATTACCACTGCATGATCGGCGTTCCCAAGAGGGCTGTAGGTATTCGTTACACAGTATTCGGGAACTGTGGTCAGAAACAGATCCAGAAGTGATGCATATTGTTCTTGCTGGTCTGGGAAACGGGTGGGAAACGTAACCGTCTGTGATAGGGAATGAGATACGAGGGGCGTGCAATAAGTAATGCCCCTGGCCCACTTCCAGTTGTCTGATCACACTGAAATTTTGCATGTGCAATGATTTATATCTCTACAAGTCATGTGGAAAATTACAGCTCTGAACTAATTGTGGTTTCTGTTTTACATGTGTTTAAACTGAGTCAGGTGTGAAATGGAGCCTGTTGAATGTCGAGCAGTGATCCGGTGTTTGTATTTGAAAGGACGCACACCACAGGAGACTTTTGATGAAATGAAAGAAACTTATGGTGATAATGCCCCATCATATGATCTTGTAAAACGCTGCCATTGTGAATTCAAACATGGCCAGAAGTCTGTGGAAACAGCTTCCAGACCTGGTCTCCCCCTTCTGCCATTGATGAGGCATCTGTCTGTCAAGTTGAGGCTGCCATTTTGGAAGATCGGCGCATTACTATTCGCCAAATAGCCCAAGATGTCAAGATTAGTACAGTGTATGTGGAAACTATCATTCATAACCATTTGCATATGCATAAGGTGTCTGCCAGATGGATTCCCGAGTTGCTCACACCATTCCAGAAGCGAGAACGCGTCGAGTACTCGAGGATGAATTTGGAGATGTGCCAGGAAGATGAGTCAAAGTTTTTCAAAAGACTGATTACACAGGATGAAACCTGGGTCCATCACTATGATCCAGAGATCAAAGTCCAGTCAATGCAGTGGAAGCACTTGGACTCACCACCTCCAAAGAAGGCAAGGGTGCAGCCCTCTGCTGGCAAGGTCATGCTCACAGTCTTCTGGGACCAGGACAGAGTAGTGATGACAGATTTCCTGGCAAAGGGTGCCACAATTACAGGAGCCTATTATGCTTCATTTTTTAGGAAATTAAGGGAAGCTATCAAAATCAAGAGGCGGGGCAAGATCACAAAGTTACCCTCCTCCTGCAGGACAACGCTCAGGTCCACAACTCGCATGTCGCCAAATCAGAACCACGGGCTTGTGGTTATGAAATCCTCCCCATCCTCCTACTCTCCTGACCTTGCACCCTCTGACTTTCACCTCTTCCCAGCCATGAAGTAGTTTTTGAAAGGAAAGAGTTTCCCAGATGATGCAGCCTTGATTTCTGAAGTCACGTCGTGGTTGGAGGACCAACCTGGAGTGTTCTACAAAAACGGTCTCCAGAGCTGCATAAAACGATGGGAGAAATGCATAACTCTGGGTGGATCCTATGTAGAGAAAAACTAATAATTGTGCCAAGTTTCGTTGCTCTACTTCTATGGGAAGTGGGTCAGGGGCATTACCTCGTATAGAGAAGTTATTTGGTTTAAAATTTATATTATTAGTTTCGAAATATATGTATGAATTTCAGTATAAATTTCAAACAAAATAAATGCGTGTTTCTTTTATAATAATGCGTTGTTTTGGCTTCAAACTTATATAATACATATTTTCTTTTATTTTATTCAAACTCAACCATCGCTGCTAAGGAACAAAAATCTTAACTTTTTTTGTTTTAAATTTTTAGCAAGAGTACATTAGCATTTATTAAACTACTGAAATCCTAATAACATGAGCCCACGTTTATCTGCTTCTCAATGAAGGCAGAGTAAGATGCATGGCCAATTTATAATGTGAGTAAAATCAAGATCCCTAAAATCGGCACTCATGACTTTAATAAAAATTAATATTTTCTCAGTCTGGAAAAATTCCAAAATCAATGATCTCACACAGAATACATGAAATATATTAGGACATATTCTACGCTTTCATCCTAACATGAGTCTCTATTTATTTCTCTAGTACAAATTTAGCAAAAATGTTTTTATGTTTCCGCATTTTTGTAGGGAAGGATTGATGATTTATATTATTTTGTTTTGTTGAATTACTGTTCTTATCTTGATTGTTATTCGCACGTTTCGGTCGATATAACTTACAACCTTCTTCAGGTGTATCTTGTCGACGAAACGAGAGCATGCTACCTCTGTAGATTAAGTAATGGGTTCTGTTCGAAACACCGTGCAGATTCTCCGTTTCGACAGAAAGATTCCCGAGTTTGACAAGATACACTTGAAGAAGGTCGGAGGCTACATCGACCGAACCATTTTGCGCATAACACGCAAGATGAGAAGTGTAGTTAAAATAATAAAAAAAAATACGAATGGTGCTTTAGTTAATGTGGTGAAAAGCTTGCTCCCATTAAAGGGACAATCTTGATTGGTATATGAATATGGATGACAATGTTGATTAATAGTCAAAAAAAAACAGTGTAAATCTTTACTAAAAATGCAGTTCGAACTTTGCATGTTGTTACCTTCAAATGCTATCTCAATTACAAGGAAGACGAGTTTTAACACGAATGTGGCATTACCTAAAAGGTAGAACATTCGATGTTAAAGGTTAATATGATTGCAAGTCGGGTTAGGAACTATGAAGCGGATATTAATGGAACAATAGAACGATCTAACTATTTTTACAACGATCTCAACATGTCCGATACACGTCTGTCACTTCAGCTCAGGTGTGAAAGTCATCCTTACAAGTTTAGCAAATATGAAAGTCTGCCCAAGGAGAAAGCCATCCGTTTCAACTGGGCAAAGTGAAGGTCCGAGCGTTGATAGTAAAAGGAGAGAAGCTTGGTTTTAGATGTGTTGCAGCACATACTCGAAGTTGGAAAAAGTAGAGAAAGATCTTGATTATTAATATTTTTTGAAGATTTTCTTTCATCTGAATATGGATTTTAGAACGTGATTTCACAGATCATTTGTGAATCTTTTTATGCTAATGAATTACTATAGATGAGGCCAAAAACAACAAGATGTTCAGTTGATGCAAATCATATATAAAAAAAGGATTAAAAACGATATGTGAAAAGAGGAGAATTTAATTAAGTGATTTACTAAAAACAAAGACTTGGAAAATATTTGTTGTAATTGAACTTGAAGACGACTATGCCGTGCCCAGAAGGAAGCAACCCTTGACAGCATGTGTTAGAAATAGTATGAATGACAGCACAAAATAATAGACAATGCAATTGCTTACGCTGCCAACATGCACATGACGCCACACATTTTTCAACTTAACTTTATATTTTATTTAAAAAAAAAAAACTGACGTAATACAAATAAAAAAATAACACTAAAAAGACATGAGACGTAAGTATTAACCAATAAAATATATTCTTAAGATACGTCCGTTCAATTTGTGCCTTCATTTACGAAAAGCACATTCATTCTTTATTCTGTTGTTTCAATAAAAATAATATTGTTTCAAGCACAAGCATGATCGACCGACTGACCAAGTGACTGATCAACCAACTTACCAATCGACCAACTTACTGACTAACTGAGTGACCAGCGAACCGACCGTCTGACCAACCCACGAACTGACCGATAAACTGATTGACTTACTGATAGACTGAGAAATTGACAACTGATCACTTGACGACTGACTGACTGACCAACTCTCTTAACAAATGATCGACCAACCGACTGACCAATAGACTAGCTGACCCATTGACCGATAGATTAACGAATCCACCAACTAACCAATTAACCAGTCAATCGGCTGATCGACTAACTGGCCGATTGACTACCTGAAAGATCGACCTTTCGATTGACCAACCGATCACCTAATTAACCCACTAATCAACCGACTAACTAACCAACCGACGGACTGGCGAACAGGCCAATTTATCGAACGACGAACCGCCAGACCGTTCGACTTACCAAACAACAAAGTAACCAATGACCTTGCAACGAACTGATATGTTGCCACTATTAATGAATCATGAGTGGAATGCGATGGTGTTTAAAACACTTTGTTAAATCACGATTAGCATAAATCCGAGATGCAAAGCAAATCGCGCAGTCATCAACAAGAAAAATCATAAAGAGAATTAATTATATGATATGCGTTATCCTATGAAAACCCAAATAGAAATATATTTATCAGAAGAATCAAAAAGTGAGCAAAGGGGTCGGAATTAAAAAACAAAGATGTGTTAAATGAAAACACAATCGCTATCAGTCATCAGAAACATCAGGAAATAATAAGATAAATTATTGGAAAAAATAAACATTCTAGAAAAAAAAATCGCTACAAGCAATTCAGACGAATTTGGAAGATTAATCGGAATCGAAATCGGGAATCGAAAAATCAGAACTCTTTGGAGGTATCGAAATCGGTATAAGAATTGGAAAAATGTGTGCCAATTTTCCGATGCCAAAAACGATTCTTTTATTTTACTTTTTTGTTTTGCTTCAAAACTTTAATCTTTTATTGTGGCACTTATGAGGAAATTATAAATATTTATTAATTCTAAACTATCGGCAAAATAAAAATTTATAGACCCCACTTTATAAATATATTTTTTCCGTTTGCATATATCACATTTTTTAAAGTAATCCAAATAAAAAAAACAACCACTCTATAAAAACTATTAGAGATTTTAAATGAATCGAAATCAGTAATTTTATCAGTATCGGAAATTTAGAACAGAATCGATAATTGTATCGGAATCAGAGGAAAAATATTAGAATTATCGCATCACTAGAAAATACTATTGAAAGAAAAATACGACGCAGTTTTCGTTCGCGGGTTTCTATTGTTGGCGTATCGTAGGGGTAAGCAAAGCTTTTTAGGAGGCGCATGTCTGAATGAATGCTATTTCAAAATATTATCGACATACATATTCTCGACTAACCTGACAAGCAGCAAAATCCCACTCCTTCACTGTTCAAGTTCCTAGATGCTAGGAAGCCTGCTGCTCTAATAGTTTCTATTATTGGACTGCAACCTTTAGAATATTCTGTGTAGCCTAATTTCCATAAATATTTTCATAACTTACTCCCTAGCTCTTCTTATGTATCGAGTACTGTTGAAGTAAATGCTGAAAATTTACGCACAAAATGATATCCTTGTATATTTATGTATGTGATTAAATTGAATATATATATATATATATATATATATATATATATATATATATATATATATATATATATATATATAACTGCTGTACCCTACCACGCGTTGCTGTGGTTCAAATTGTTGCAATGGAAAAAGTTCCAAAATGAGAAAATGCATGTTTCTTATAGGTTTAATATCCCATTTAGTGTCTGTTGTTCCATTTTCTTAGCTGATATAGAGATTTTCTGGATTGGTGACTCTTGAATACGTAACATAAATTGTCCATGTGAAAAACAGTTAGTGAATAGCTACAAGCCACACAATTGAAAAGATTGTTCCCTGAGCTTTGTTGATGGCTATTGCAAACAACAATAAAATTGGAAAGTGCAATTTCCCAAAGTGTAATGGTGTATCTGGTGGAATCATAGGAATGCATGGAATGAAGATATATTCACCCGTGGAAGGTTCTGTTAAGATTGTTCTATGATATTGATTGTTAATTTTTTTACTGCAAGCCATTGCAAAGCTTGGATTGATTTATATTTCTCATGTTAATTAGCACGCCAATTTCCAGTTGCAGTACATGCAGTAGCATCACTGGCAAATCAAGCTGTTGGATAATTAACCACTTTATCTGTTTCCACAAATGTGTTTATAGATTTATATGTAACTACCTCACTTGGAATTTTATGTTGACTAATAGCGTTAAGTGTACGGACGTCATTGTATTGAACTACAAGAATAGCTCGTTCACTCAGTCAAGTGAAATCCGTACAATAAATTAGAATATCTGGAAAAAACGTTTTAACCAACTCTTTTTTTGATGTTGTAAAATTACAGAAGTTAAGAGTCGAAGAATTTCGCCGTTAACTTGGATCAGCCGGCGCTTTTACGTATTCAATTTCCCATAATTGGTGCAAAAATTTCTGTGCGGATCGAGCAGTCTGCAACTGGATATGCATATTTTGAGTTAAGTTTAATGTCTTCACATAGCACCAAAAAGTAGAGTATTTGAGGCAAGCATTTATTTCATCTGCTGGTGTTGATTGAGGAATTGCAGGTAACATTTGTCTGAAATCCCCTGCAAGCAACATTACTGCATTCGCAAATGGTCTAACATTAGCATGCTAATCTTGCAAGGACCGACCAAGTGCTTCAAGTGATTTTTTGCGTGCCATTGTGCATTCATTGAAAACAATAAGTTCGCATTTTTGCAATATTTTTCCCCATACAGGATGTTTTGAAGATTTTGAGCATGAGATTTTTGAAAAAATGAATGTAGTTTTAAAGAGGAATAAATAGTTCTTCTACTTGGTAGCAAGGTCGCAGGTATTCCGCTTGCAGCAAGGGCTAAGGTTATATCATTTTGTCACCGAATAGCTGCCAAAATCAATTTAATTAGAAAGATTTTACCAGTTACTCCTGGTGCTGTTCAAGGTAACAGTAATTTCAGATAACTTCTAATCTCACAGTAAGTACATTAGGTGACTAAAGTAGGATTTATCCATGTTTGACAATGCCTTATTCATTGTAATTAATTTATGAGACTAAAATAAGATGAGGGATTAGAGATGAACAGATATAGAGGAAGATATATAGATAGAAAAGAGAAAGTGAGAAAGAGAAGGAGATAGAGATAGATAGAGGGCTTGAAAGATAGACAGAGAGAGGAAAGAGTTATAAACAGAGAGTGAGGGAAACAGAAAAGAGGAGAGAGAGGGGGCGTTAGAAAGAGAAAGGGTCTCAAAGAGAAATGGAGAGGGTGATAGATTGAGAGATAGAGGGAGAGATGAATGGAGAGAGATATTAAGAGAGGAAGAGAGAGAGAGAAACAGAGGGTGACCTACACTTCACCGTTTATTTCCTCAATCAGTATAGGAGAAATCCTTCGAGATTGGGGCAAATTTTATTTTTGTTACTATCCAGAGTACCTTTTTTTCGGGAGCTAAAGTTTCCACGCATTAGAAACCTACCGGGTTATCTGTACTTTCACCTAACAATTTAATAAACAAAAATATATTGTAAAACATGATGTCAACAGCCGGATAAGGGCGAGCGTTGTCGATGTAATAATCACAAAGCTATGTGAAATAAATTATAAAGTACAATTTTAAATGTAGAAACAAAACATCAGCAGCAAAAAAGACAAAAAAGCAAAAACCTACCGTCCATTTGTATTTCTTATTAAATGTTTGTAGAAAATGTAATTTTTTTGTCAAATAAATAAATTTTAAGCTACTTTTGCAATAAATAATAGCAAATTCGTTAATTTTTATTACTTGCTCCAGCGTATTATAAACGCCCCAATCTGCCCATGTTTAAAACTGCCTTCGGAATAAGCCCCCCCCCAACAATCCCATGTTAAGAACGACTTCCGAGGTTTGGGGGCTATTTAATCCGAAAGATGTTTTTTTAACATAGGGAGGTTATTGTATTTATAATACGCTGGTGCAGGTCGTAAAAATTAACCGGCAACTTTCTGGTTAAAATATTTTTTTTATAGTTTAGAAAAAGGTAAACAAACTTTTTTTTGTATTTTTTTTTTTTTTTTGCAAGTATTTAAACAACAAAAAAAAAACTGGTGTATATATATTGCAGAATCCCGGCGAATAGTTTTATTTTTAATATTTTTTTTGTTATGCCGGGGAGGAACACGTAAATTCGAAAAAGGTTCATTAAATTTATTTATTTTTATTTTATTTCTAATTTTTCTTACATATATGTAGAGTAAATTTTGAAAAAAATATGGCAATTAAGCTACACAGAATTTTCCGCGTTTCATCATCCTTGTGTTTTTATTTATCTGCGTGGTGCTGTCTTTGCTTTTCAGCCAATCAGATTCCCAGTTACTCACACACCTATTACTTGTAGCCAATGAACGCGTGCACCTTTTTCTTTGTTTTTGTAGTTGTTGGGTTGTTTGTACAACTCAAAATCCTTAATTACATATAAGACATTATTTTCGAAGTTAATCATGAGTTCTACTGGCTTTGCGTTATTTTAAGTTTTTGGAATCTGTAAGATTCTTTTTGTATCTAGAGGTTCATGTTTATTAAGGAAAAAGTGTACTCGCTACTACATTCGGCGTATTCATTTGTCAATCTGTTTTTTTAGTTATTTAATTTATCCATGCTTATTTGTGTTAGTATGTTTTTAAAACGATGTTGTTAAGTTAACATTTTCCGTGTTTTATCACCTGGTAGAATAAATTATCTAGAGAGTGCTGAACTGCTGATCTTACCATGGGTCTTTTAGATTCTGTGTCATCTGCCGTTGTAGGATTATTCATTTATACACTTTTACAAATATATTTGATAATACTGATATCGACCTTTATAGAGATGGTGGATTAGCTATAATAAGAGACTCTAACAAAGTCAAGGGGGGAACTTCAGAAAAATAATGCACGAGGAAAAGGAAAAATAGGCATAAAAGTAGAATTAACAACTAACGTAAAAATAACTAATGTTTTAAGTGTAATTCTAAACCTTAAAAAATATTTATAAGCCATACTAATTGATAACGTTAATCTAATATAGGAAAACTCAATGTCTAATCAGCCCCATCAATTACAGAGCAGATTCCTAACCCTATCGAGAATAGATTCAGCAAAAATTCTTGGATGGAAATGTATTTAAGAAATCAAGCAACATCTACAACGCAGCTCTAAAAATATGAAAAACAGAACACCAATAGTAAACATTATACTAAAGTAGACGAAAAGACATATAATTTAGTATACGCGGCCCTACAACCAAATCGTAAAAACCAAACTCGGCAAAAAAATCTTAAAAACAAAACGAAAAACACTTACCCGTAACAAACCGTTTACACACAATCTTTAATAAAAACAACTTAAAACTGTACTGTAATTTCTACATAAACCCAGAGATAAAATTAGACACATAATAATAAAATACTGAATGGAAAGAATCAAAAAGATAATAATAAAATAAAAAGGTGACTAACATAACAACAACAAAATCAACACAAAAACAAAAATATAACTACTAGAAATACTATTCACGCAAATCCAAATAGGCATAAAACACTACCAATGAGCAAAAGTAAGTATATACATATATATTTTATATATATATATATATATATATATATATATATATATTATATATATATATATAATATATATATATATATATATATATTATATATATATATATATATGTAAAGTCTAAATGAGTAAAAATAACAGTTAACCATATCATTCAAATACGGTAGTGTTTGAATGATAAACAAATACATAACTTATACTCTACTATAACATAAAATATAAATAAACATCTAAATTAAAATTAAGTCATTTCTGACGAGAAATAAAAAAGGGAAAATATTCGCTAACAAAAGGGGAGTGCGTGTTGGCTACAATAAATTGAAAAAGTGGACTTGGCAAGAATACATCGACTAAATTCTGAGGATGCGTACATATATATTTTTAGCTGGAACTTGCTCCATTTTTGACATTTCAATCTATTCAGCGTTAGCCCAGACTGTACCGACGAAATCTAATTCAATAATTAACGAACTAAGGTTGAAGATATAAATATTTTGGTTTCGATTTGAAATGATTACTATATCTATTGGGTACCAAATCATAAGCAATAGAGAATTGTTTACAATAATTAATAAATATGATACCTGCATGAATTAATACATCATGGGCAAGCTTATTTTGCAACCGGCCAACGCCAGGCGTCCTGCTAATATATATATATATATATATATATATATATATATATATATATATATATATATATATATATATATATATATATTAAATTGTACAGAAGGTCAGAAAAAAACATTGGTACCGTCGGTTTCAAGCCTAACATGAGGGGGATCAGTTAATAGTAAATCGTAAATAATGTTAGGTTTTCGTTAGCGATGTTATTTTCTGTATTGAAGAAAAGGCAGGACCGCATATATTGATGTTCATCTTTATTTAACTATAGCTTATCCTTATTTCTGTATATTTTATTTTATTTTGATATCAATTTTCTAATTTTTAAAATTTTATTTAATGCATTTTTAGTAAAGTTATGTTGTCCTCTTCTGTTTCTGATTGGCATGGTTTCCGGTTAGTCTTGGTTGGCCCAAGGGAGGTAATCAATCTATCTTGAAACCGATGCTACCAATGTTTTTCTTACCTTCAATTTTAAATAAATAAATATTGAGCTCTTATATAGAAAAGGTTTTTCTTTGTAATCGAGCACTTTGTTGGAATTCTTTCCCAAAAAACAGTAAACACACACACACACACACACACACACACACACACACACATATATATATATATATATATATATATATATATATATACATATAGATGTAGTGAAATAAAATTTTCAATTTTCTATTCAATTATAAATATTAATAAAAGACAGTCCATTTAATAACTCGATACTAGAACTATACTTACGTTTTTTATTACACTGTTTTCTACGGTTTTCTTGTTTATTTTTATGTTGATTCTTAACACTGATGAGTTGTCCATATTGCTATAGTTCCATATTGGACTAAATATAAAAATAATAACATATATACCGAGAAATAGAAATAGAAATACCAGCACGGGCCGAAACAATTGTATGCTTACAGAGTAAATAAGCTGGAGGATTTTCTTTTTACGATAAATTAGTATACTATCAAAAAGTATATATATATATATCAACGTTCTGATCCCCATCTGGCATCAATTAAAATGAATGGCTCTCGTCTTGTGGAGGCCTCAAGTTTTGACAGGCTTCTGGGCTTGACCTTCACTCCTGATCTTAAATGGAATACGTACATCAAATCTGTTGCTAAGGCCGCTGGAAAAATGGTGGGATCCTTCTATCGATCCAGTAGATATCTCACTGCTGATATCTATATAAGAGCCAGATACGTCCAAGGATGGAATACTGTTGCCACATATGGGCAGGAGCTGCTAGAAAAGACTTCAAAATAGACTTCGTGGCCTGTTGGGAGATGTCGTTTTCCCTTCGCTGCAACCTCTATCTAACAGAAGAGATATTGCGAGTTTGTCTCTGCTTTATCGTTATTTTCATGGAAAGTGTTCGACTGAGCTTCAATCTATGGTCCCCCCCTCGCCAAACTTTGACAAGAAACACTAGACTAGCTGAATACATTATCAATAATTTTCACCACTCTTTATCTGTGCTTAAACCTAAACATAGATTCCATGATCAAAGCTTCTTTCTTAGAACTGCACGCCTGCGGAATTGTCTTCCGTTTTCCTGCTTTCCAGCTGTCTATAATATGGTTGTCTTCAAGTCCAACGTGAACAAGTTTCTGATGAGCCGTTCCACTTAAGTTAACAAATTTACCGAACTTCCATTACTATCGATTACTATATTGTCCTTTTGACTACTGTACACCCTTTAACCCTTATCCTTGAGTGGTCTATCGGCCTTGATAAGTAGTGACGCCTATGTAAAAAAAATATATATATACATATATATATATATATATATATATATATATATATATATCGATCGATTGATCGATGCCTCCGTTTATTCTCGAAAGACAAGGGACACCCCATGTTAGGGTAGGTTGATTTTTAACTATTTTTGGAAAATGTAAAAGACCTAGGTGGAGAAAGTTGCACCCACATGAGGGAAGTACAAATATATAAAAACTAGGTTTCTAACATCAGCCGTTAGATGAGCATTTGATTTTAAAGATCGTCTGTTTTGAAACGGAAAAATCCTTATCTGTGAAAGATTTACATGTGAAATTATTTGGTATTTTGCAGTTTTGATCATAGCAAGGAGTGGGTTTATTTATTTAAATAAACTATATAATAACTGGTATGGTAAATATTAAAAACTTATAACTGCACCCCCCCTATTTTTTTTTGGAAATGGCATATTTTACCTTACTGTGTGTTATAATTATAAAAAATTGTAAAAAGAATTGAATTTTTTGTTGTCAATAAAAAGAAGAAAAGTTTTAATTGTTTGGGGAAAAAAAAAAAAATTTAAACAAATCCAAAACATTTCTTACTTCTAGGGAAAAAAGTACAAAAATCAAACTATTTTTGTAACATAATGTCAAAGGTTTCTCTATAAGCCCCTTTTGAAGCAAAAAATGGCCTCATTTCATGGCATAAAATTTTAGCAATAATATGTCTATGTCTTGCTTCAAGTCCATAGACTGAATGGCAGGCTTCTGATGTCAACTTCACAGCCCTTTCAACACTTTGTGAATGAGCAGGCAAATCAGGCAAATCTGGCTTTCTACCACTCATCAAGAATTCGCGAAGTTCATTGTCTGATAAGTCTTCAGTCAAAGCTGGCTCTGACACTCCATTTTGAGAAAGGTCTATCAAATCCGACCAATGTGAAGCATTAAAATTTATATCTGAAATTTTTTTCAGACGCTTTTTCAATGGTTCCCCATTCCTGAAAAAAAAGAAATTATTATATTGAATTCAACAAATAAACACAATTTTTATTTTAATTAAATTTTTTGTTAAAATGAATGTATAAATCAGTGTAAACAATTTGATCAGTTTTATATGAACAAATGTTTACTTACCTTATGGTTAAAATTCTTTTAATAGCTTCTTCTCTCACTTCCAATTCATTAGATTTTATCATTGAGAAAATAATATTTTCAGGCAAAAGGGCAAAAGCGTTGAATTTAAGGGTTTTCAATGCTATTTCTTGAATTTCTGATGGCTGCTTTTTTATTTGCCCAATCATTTTAAAAATATACAGTTGCTGGTTATGAAATTTGTTATCTAATTTAATTTCAAACCAGCAAACTGCATAGACTTGGACAATGAATTTAATCAGATTATGCATTTTTGTGGTTAATTCTGTTGCATAACTTTTTCCATATGCACATTAATCTGATTGCCAGAGTAAGCCATCTTGACTGATTCAATGGTCTGATCCTCCAGGCTGCATACTTAGGATTTACTTTGCCCCTCGAAATTCCTACTGAATATTCTAACAGTAATCTCTGGTCACCAGATAGATCCTTATTTTCTGCTAATTTAGAGTAAATAGTCTCTAAAGGACTACTCACTTGTAAAAAGTTAACTTGGGGCAAATGATGTTGATTGCTGGCACATAATTTTCCAAGTGGGCCTGTAAAAGATGTTGGGCTTTTGCCACTTCCATCAATGGATTTAAATATTGCCCTAAAAGGGAGCTCATTCTGATGGAGGGAACATCCAATTGTGTGTAGTTTCCTTTTGATTTTATCTTCTAAGGAAGAGACTAGTCCTGATTTGCATCCTGTGTTGGTGCTAGTGTTGTCCAAAAGGACAGCCTTTAGTGTTTGAACACTTTCATATTGTTTTAACACTTGGAACACCTCATTTGTCAGAACAGCACCTGTGGCTCCAACAATGGGGATCACTCTATGAGTAAGGTATTTCCCATTACTTCCGCATCCCATCTCTTTTGTAAAAGTCAAATGATGTTCTTGTCTTTTAGATTTTCTTTGTATTTTGTTCCCTTTATCATCAACAGTTTCTTGGTAAAATAATGTATCTTTGTCGTGTTTCCCATCGACACCAATGCAGATAAGATTGCTAATTTTTTCATTATGCTTTTGATAGGCACTATTTTTTGTTCTTTCTTTTTCCCTATCAATTTTGGATTTGTCCAAAAAAATATTTTTTAAATCAATGTTTGGTTTCAGAAGGCCCACAGCCTGCAGATCTAAAAGAAAAGCATTTGTGAGACTTGCTCCTAAATTGGACGAGACATCACCCCTGATGAGTTCAATTGCATAACGCAGAATTTTTATAAGGCTGTAAATACTCTTACATTCTCCCTCTGGTTCAAAACTTTCATCTGTTTCATCACTATTTTCTGAAGGAAGAATATTTTGGTCTTGGGATGTTGAAGCAACAGGAGGGGATGAATCAACTTGCTTTTCTCTTGACACTAATAACTTTTTAGATTTTGCTACTGCTGCTTTATCAACAGGTCCCAGTTGAAAATTGCCTTTGGGTCCAATTTTATTTCTTTGGTCCTTCAAATATTCCCGATCTTCCAGAGGAACCTGAAATATACAATTTGACAAATGTTAATTCTATTCTACTCTGGTCTTAGAAATAATGCTATTTTACATATAAAAAATTGTAAGAATTTTTCTCATTTGGTTAATGTCTATATCATACATATCTTAAATTAAATGAATTTCGATACTTGTAATTAATATGATTACAAGTACTGAAATTCATTTAATTTAAGATATGTATGATATAGACATTAACCTTTTTAAAAATAAAAACAAATAATTGAAAATTAAAATAAATAAAAGTAAACTTACCTTATTTGTGATAGAACAGGTACACACTATGTGCTTTGCTTGACAATTTTCTTTTCTGCATTTAACATTTTTGTCACTACATCTTGCAAGTGGTAAATCACATGAACACGATGAAATGTCAAATAATTTGTCAAGTTTTTCGACCAGAATATTTTTAGCGACTTTTGATAAGGATTTTCTGTTTATTTGCTTAACTTTTCTAAAGCAAGTATCTTGCACTTTATATATAATCCATTTTTCAGTCAATAGGGGCAAACGGGGATTTACTGCCTTCCAAATATCCACAATTTCATTTGCCATTAATTTCGAAAGAGAAAATGCATTTAGAGTTGGCTGAGATTTCTCCATAAAGTAACTATATTTAATAACTTGACGGAAAGTAGGGGGTTCTGTAGTTTTTAATGGAGAAGGTGGGCCTGCAAATTTTGTAGAATCAGTACTGCGTGTAGAAATACTTTGTTTTCGACTCATTGTTAGAAAAATATCTGCAAAAATATATTAAATGATATTGTAAGAAATAGAAAAAAGAAAATTATTAATTTAAATTAGGAAAAATAGATAAATATATATAAAAAAATAATAATGGTTTTACTCACCGAAAACAGTTTAAAAACACAAGTCGATTAATTCACACACAAATAAAAAAAACCTGTCAAATAGCACAAAGATATAAAATATATATTTCTTTCTCTTATTAATTAAAATGTGCTTAGATATAAAATGCAAAATGTAGTTTTTGTATTTGAAATCAGCCTGTTACTAAAGAGTAAACACAACACACGTGAGCGAGCGAGCGAGAAAATGAAACAAATTAGTAGACGGTGTTGAAGGAAAGATGAACTGGATAAAATAAAGCCCTTGTTATAAATTTTTAAAATTTATTTTAAATGAAATCTTTAGCAGAGTTTCTTTTTTTTTCCGGAACTCATTATGTTTTCTGAAGATAACATACATAACAAACAAATTTAAAAAATATTGCTTATACTTTCTTCATATTTTTTCTTAAAAAGAAGCGGTATTAATATGACATGCTTATTCTTTCATTTAACACCGGCATTCAGCGATGTACAGCCAGGATATTGAAAATTTTCAATCTTTAAATTCATTTGCTCAAAAAATTACGAGGTTTTGGGAAAAAATATTTTGCAGTGTTGTTATAAATGTTATTTAGCAACTTTCTCTATCTCAGTCTTGCCGTGGTTTAAAAATCGACCTACCCTACTGAGTAGAGGCAACTGCGTGTGTAATTGTGCGGCAAGTGTTGTACAATCCCCCCTAACCCAATCTCTCCTGAATCAGCACTTCTTGAGTCCAGTGCCAAAGAGAAGTCCAGGACAACTGGAAACAATGCCGAGATAAGCGGAGATCACATACAGCATCTTGACGTCCCTGGAGATCACATACAGCATCTTGAAATCCCAAATGGTCACACATTTAGTACTGAGCAGATTCAACATTGCTTATATATATATATATATATATATATATATATATATATATATATATGTATATATATATATATATATATATATATATATATATATATATATATACTAGCGGGCAATGGCGTCCTGTTTTGCCCCTTCGTAAAATTAGCTTAAATGTGATATTTAATGTCCAGATTTCGTATATATTATTATACAGTCGTGATTTCAAAAGTAAAATAAAAAAAGTATTTGTGTGCTATCTTTTAAAATCGAAAACGAAAGCAAAACTGCAGCATTCGAAGCTGGTAACGTTACCACTGTACCAACGTTGCACGCACGTGAATAGATTGAAAATTAAAAAGATGAACCTACTAAGCATTTTTTCAATTTTGACCCATTTTTTATACCTTAAAAACTATTATAACAGCGTAAAGACCCATAAAAGAACGGTGCATAAAATAGCCAATCATTTAATCATTTGAGGCCACTAGCTCTGCGACTTTTAGTTTCGGGAGAGATAGAGTTTCAAAATATGGGACAGACATACAGACAGACGGACATATAGCCTTTTATATATTAGATGTAATAAAGGCTCCATGTCTGTCTGTATGAATTTATGTCTGTCTGTCTACATATTTCAAACTCCATCTCTCTGAAACTTAACTAGTAGAGCGGCGTTAGGAGCTTAAAATGATTGGATTTCTTATGGGCCGTTCTTTTAAGAATCTTTAGCCGGTTAAAATAGATTTAAGGGGGTCAGATTTTTGCCGCTTTCAGATAATAATTTTTTTTTTTTTTGCGTTTTTGCTTTGATGCCTCTCTGTGGCCTTGCCAGGCCACTAATATCTAGTAGATCGATATCAGTAAATGAATATACGTTTCATTTATTATATCGAGTAAGATCAAATGACAATCGTAGACATTCGTCGACCGTAATCGATATATCATTTTCAACCAAAATCCAAATGCGAACATTTAAATATAGATGAACATTATAAACATATTATGAACATACAAACATACGCGCGTGCCCTCCCACACACACACGCACACACACGCACACACACACACACACACACACACACACATATATATATATATATATATATATATATATATATATATATATATATATATATATAAACATTCACCATTCACTTGCTTCTCTAGACTGGTTTCGATTCGTGCGCGCGAACGCAACTTACAGTATATCGGATAATATCTAGCTTCAACAACATCTGAAGACGTGCTAGGTATTACCACCTCCAGCCTTGCATGTAAAAGTACTAAGGAAATAAAAGCCACTTGTTTCATCCCGTCGAAAATTATTTACGATTCGAAAATTTGTATTTTTAATAAATATATTTATTTAGAAAAATCTGCACTTGTTTGGTCTTTTTAAGCCGTTATTTTTTTTTTAATTTTTATAGCAATACCAACAATAATAATAATTATTAATAGTGGCTTAATAATTAACAGTGGCTTATATATATATATATATACATATATATATATATATATATATATGTGTGTGTGTATAAATATATATATATATATATATATATATATATATATATATATTAAAATGTCCACATATGCTTCTAGAACAGTAATTTAAAGATTGTGAGGGTTTTTTTCAAGCATGAAAATGATGTTGTTGTTTTTTATATTTAATATTATATGTATTTTTTTTAAAGCGGTCCTCCGCTCCTGTTCAAAAAAGTGGCGAAATAAAAATGGGCATATATATATATTTATTTATTTATTCATATTAACCTTATTCTCTATACCCGTGCCCATTCTGCTGCTAACCCTACGCGTCCTGCACTCATGTTTCCATCATTTACACTGAAGAAGACCGAAGGATTCATCGATAATTATGTGCTTTTGAAAGAAACATTGTCGATTTTATTTTTCGAAAGACGTGTGTATTCCTACACGTCAACACATAGGAAATAAATACAGAAAAGATATAAACATCTACATATTTTTCGTTTGGATTTTTTTATCCACACACACACACACACACACACACACACACACACACACACACACACACACACACACACACGCACACACATACACAAATATACACACATACACAGAAACACACATGTATATATATATTATTTGGGGTACACAGTTACATATGGTCGCTACAAATAGCCATCTGTTTCAGTCAAAGAGACTTCATCAAGCAACCTGGAACATCTCGACGCCAAAAAGAAAAATGAAAAATGGGATATCCAGGTCGCCTGATGAAGTCTCTTTGACTGAAACAGATGACTATTTGTAGCGACCATATGTAATTGTTTACCCCAAATAATAAAAATATTTTGCTCTTCTTATTGAGCACTATTTAACAATCTCGTTGTCTTCTTTAGTTCTGACTTTTGAACACATCAAACCTGAATATATATATATATATATATATATATATATATATATATATATATATATATAACTACTTCATTTACTCACATAAAATTAATATACGAAAGTATAGATTTATGCGTAAACTTTAAGTATTTACTTCAAAAGTGCTCAATACGTGAGTAGAGCTAGTTAGTAATTTATAAAATATATATGGAAATTAAGCTACACTTAATATTCTGGGTTTCATCTACTCTAGGATTCGTGAATCCTAGAGTGGATGAAACGCGTAATATTCAGTGTAGCTTAATCGCCATATATATTTTATAAATTACTATATATATATAAATAAATATATATATATATATATATATATATATATATATATATATATATATATATATATATATATACAGGGTGAACAGAAAGTCCTTGGACCATTTTTAGTTTTAAAATTAAATATTGTTAAAATCACTTTTTCTCTTTTCGAATAAAGTAAGTATTTAGTCTAACTATTGATCTAATTATTTTCAAAAAAAATATTAGAATAATTTTGTTTAAACTTTCAGAAAAATGAGCAAACAAGAGGCCATAATTCAGCTTCATTGCGCGGGAAGGACAAACTCAGAGATTATTAAGCTCTTAAAAGTAGCCTAATCCACCGTGTACCATGTTGTGAACAGATTTAAGGAACTTGGTACATCTGAAGACCGTCCTAGGAGTGAAAGACCTCGCACTGTTCGAACAAAGGTGATTAAAGCTGTCCGAGAGAGGGTAAAGAGGAACCTGAAGAGATCTGCAAGAAAAATGGCTAAAGACATGAATGTGAGCGTGACCTCGATGAGAACCATCATAAAAAACGATCTCCAGTTGTCCCCCTACAAGATGAGAAAGAGACAGTACCTCACACCTGCCCAAAAGCACAAGAGACTTGAAAGAGCAAAGCTTCTTCTTGGAGAACTGAAGACTGGCACGGCAGAGCGAGAGATTGTTTTTTTCTGATGAAAAACTCTTCACAATTGAAGCGACTGTTAACAATCAGTACGACAGAGCTTACGCAAAATCTTCAGCAGACATTGATGACTCCGTGAGAATAGTTTTCCGCCGACAAAAGCTGTCTTCTCTCATGGTGTGGGCTGTAGTCTCCAAATCTTGGAAGTCACCTCTTATTTTCGTGGAGCAAGGCGTTAAGATCAACACAGATCGCTACATTAACGATATTTTGGTTCCAGCATTTGAAGAGATGAAGAAACACTTCAAAGATCAGCCTTTCACCTTCCAACAAGATGGAGCACCATCCCACACCTCCAGAAAAACTCAAGACTGGTGCCAACGTCATTTTCCAAGATTCTGGAGTAAGGAGATGTGGCCTCCTGCATCGCCTTATTTGAATCCCATGGATTTTTTGGTGTGGTCTTTGTTGGAGGCAAAGGTCTGTTCTGTTGCTCATCCAAGTGTTGATGCTTTGAAGACATCTCTTCTGAGTGAATGGGCTAAAATACCTCAGGAAACGCTGCGTGTCTCGGTTGGTAACTTCAGACAGAGAATTGAACGTCTAATCGAAAGGAAGGGACATCACATTGAAAATAAATAATTTGAATTTATTCTTGGTTTCCTAACTTATAATTTTCATACATGTTTAATTTATATTTTTGTAATTTTCTATTAATAAACCACTTTTGAATTGGTCCAAGGACTTTCTGTTCACCCTGTATATATATATATATATATATATATATATATATATATATATATATATATATATATATATATATGCATACTAAGATGTTTTCTATGCATTTGAATTACCTCGATGGTTACTTTCGAGTTTTATTGACGATTCTGCTTTGTCGTTTAGCACGATTTTTCTCTCTTGGTGTCGTTTACAGTCATTCTCTCCCAGTTCGATACTTTAACTATCTTGTACAGAACAAACAGTTCTCTTAAGAATCGTTCTTCCACTCACGTCTATCTTGGCATCTCCCGCTTCCCCTCTTTCTCTAGCATTCGCACGGGCACGTTCTTCATGTATCTGTTCATTGCTATTTCTTTCTTTCGATTAATATCTCTTCCTTTTTCCCCGAACCTATTTTGCGAGAGTCTGTCTCTCTTTTACACTTTTCATCATTCTAAATCACTCTCAATCACTGTGGATCACAAAAGACACGCAAGTTTTTTTTTTTTTTAATTATATTGTTTTGATCCCCTTTGGTAAATAAAATGTCAAATTTTCTCCGTTGTTTTTTAAAAAAGCATTTCTATTTTTCTGTAAGTGTATTCGGCATTTATATAGACATACGGATATTTTTTATATAGACATACGGATATATTTATATAGACATACGGATATATTTATATAGACATACGGATATTTTTCTCGTTGGACGATGGGCAGTAAAATGGAGCTGTAAGTGGATTAAAATCAATAAACGTTCTCTTGCAGATGAGCTTACCAGCCGAAATTGTGATTTATATCGCTTTAATGTGCCGTTACGAACGGTTTTCGTTTCCCGAGAACTGGGTCGAAGCTGTAATCGAACTATCTCTGAACATGATGATTTCACAAGCATATATATACTAGCTGCGTTATTCGACTTTTTCGATGTAAGTTTTAATGTGTGTGAAAGGTGATAACGTACGCACGAACGTGGTTCATATATCTATATAATCGAGAGCGAGAACATGCTATCTACATGAATCAGGAGTTCTCTTGGATATTCAGTGCAGATTGCTGAGACCGACAGAAAGATTCTAGAGTCTGACATGAAGATTGAAGAAGGTCAAAGGAGCTATCGACCGAAAAGTTTGCGAAAATAACAGTCAAGATGAAAACAGTATTCCGAAGTATTTAAATAATAATAATAATAATAATAATAATAATAATAATAAAAACACACATTAATAACAATAATAATAATAACAACAATAACAAAAAAGTAATAATAATAATAACAACAATAATAATAATAATAACAACAACAACAACAACAAAACAATAACAATAATAATAATAATAATAATAATAATAATAATAATAATAATAATAATCTCCAAATTCAGAAACGCCATATCAAATCGGCACGGACGCGAATAAAGACGAAAATGGAAAAATCTCGAAAAACGATACCAACTAACTATAAATAATAATTAAACGATTCATATTCCTATGCAGATGCCGAAATCTTTAGCTAGCACCACAAGACTTAACCTTGAAACTGCCAGTCGATTCTTGGAGAATAAAAAAAAATTACAAGACGAGTGGAGATAGAATCTACAACACCCTGTGAAAAAAACATTAATTGCAAACCAAAACCTCAAACAACCTCATCTCTTTCCTGACAGGTAACAACGCCCATATTAAAGAATATAATGAAATGGGAAAATCTGATAATACTTCTTGATATGTCTAGATGGAAGAATATGTTTGTTTGAAGTAGTCGAGTGGTCTTGGCTACTGTATTCAAGTAATACGATCGAGTAAATCGCCTTAATGGTTGGGCGTTCGTGGTCGTAGATTTCAGCGTATGTTTCAACATTTCTCTCCGACTGCCCTACCTGGCCGTATTTATGGTTTAGACCGATTAATTATATTATTGTGAGAAGGAATCCGAATTAATTTATATTTATTAAATCACAAACATATACATACACGCACACACACACACACACACACACACACACACACACACACACATATATATATATTAAAAAAAAAATATATATATATATAATATAATATTTTTCCCTCTCATCATTCTCCCCGTACATTCCGTTGCACCCCCTACCAGACTGCCACCCCTTTCTTATATAGCGTTATCAGCTTTAATCTTATTGTAATTCATTTTTCGCACTCATTTAATTTATTTCTGATCTATTCATTATATTCTAAGGAACATTATCATCATTATCTTTTGTATTATGAATTCATTATTATCATATTGATTACTGCTATTATTACTACCGCTTTACATTTTATTAATAATATTAGTATTGTTATTATTAGTATTACTACACTTATTATTATTACTATCATTGCTGTACTTTATATTTCTGTCAGTATATTTCTTTATATTTGAATGCTTTTACCCTCTTTCTCCCTCCAATAAATAACAACTATACAGGATCCTAATATACTTATCGCCAGACGCCGCACCTATATTTATTAACTAGCACCTCCCTTCCTCTTCTGATGAGCCGCATTAGACTTCAAAATGGCTGGCATAAAGAGCCCTTATTACCCCTGGACATTGTATTGTATTCTCGTGTTTCCAATTGATCAACAAATCTAAATGCGACAGTACGCTTTCTATTATTAATATCTTTATATATATATATATATATATATATATATATATATATATATATATATATGTATATACATATGTGTATATATAGATATAACTTTATTAAGCATTTTAAAATAAAAGGAATAAACCTTTAATCATCCTAATTCAATTTCAATTAATATTGTTTAAATACTTGCGTCTTACACTTGTTTCATTGAATGATGTAAACCAAACAAATCATTAAAGACTTAAAAAAGTTCAGAGAAAAGAAAACTGTACATGTTCTTCTTTGATGAATTAATGAAAAGTCTTTCATTATTTGTTTGGTTTATGTTATTCAATAAAGTTACGTATGTCTCGAATGTGTAAATCCATTTTCACTGCGCTTAATAAACTCTTGCAATTTTGATATAGCCTTATTGAATATATACATTATAAAGGCATATTTGTCTTAAAGAAGACGCATATATATATATATATATATATATATATATATATATATATATATATATATATGAATTCACGCGTTTATTTCGAGGTATGAGTTTGCGTCACAACAACTAAGTTGTTCAGAAATGCACACAGATGATTTGTTTATAGTGGTGAAGTCTTTGTGTAGAACTCTTTTGGGTATTACTGCTAACCATTTGTCGGTGCAGATGACTGCAATAGAACAGAATATACAGTAGACCACAGGTTTTTACATCGCATTTTCCTTCTCTTAGATGCATGTCTTAACGATGATTGGGGGTGCATCTCTCCCAGTGAATTAATGTGTCCCCAGATACTAACCTGGAAATTTCTACAATTCGGTCACCCATCTGGTAATGGCCAAGCTCAAGATTGCTTAACTTCGGTGATCTGGTGAGAACAGGTGTGCCAGTGTGATTGTACTATACCACGTGAATTATGCAATTACTAAAATCTTGTTTGCCATCATATACCCTCGAAGCCGTTCTTTATTTATTTATAAAATGAATAACTCAAATAGAACAAAGAATAGTTGACAGACAACATCAGTTATCCTATAGGCATCTCTGATAAGCTGATATAACCTCATATTATCTCTTAACTCAAAGATAGTATACACTCCTTCCCCCGGGACATGCTGAAATATTTCCTTTATAACTTAATCCGCATTGATCAACCCCTTTTATTATTCGCAATTCCCTTGGTGTGTGGGTGGGTCCGGAGAAATACGAGACAAAATCAGACAAAAGAACAGAAATGTTTGTCATCAATGTATTGTCCGCCATCTTTATGTAAATTAGTCTTTTGTTGTCTTTAAAACTGAAGATAAAAGTTACCGGCGACACATTTTCTCGTTTTCGTTTGTCGCATAAAAAAAACATAAAAAACGAAATAAACAATTTCTACAATAGTTCTAAAGATTCATGCATTTTGTCCACGATTTGAAAATATAGCAGTTTCAGCAGCAATTTAGGAAAATATTGCAAGATTACTATTTAATTACGTAAGGAATATGTTTGCGTTTAATGAAACCGCCGAGTGTGATATACACATGCTTCTGTACACTCCTTTGTAAAAATAGCGAAACAATATGCTTAGCAGAATACACACACACACACACACACACACACACACACACACACATATATATATATATACATATATATATATATACACATATATATATATATAAATATCCATTGTTTTTATGGTTGTGTTATACATATTTAATTATACATGACTATTAAACATTCCTTTATCTGTATCTCTATGTATGTATGTATTATTACATATATATGCAAATGTATGTATGTATACATATATATGTAAATTTCTTTTTACACTTGAACAGAACGTTCAAATATTATGCAGCAAAAAAAAAAATGGACTGCAAGAAAAACAGAGAGTATTCCTGCTCGTCAATAAAACATGCATTAGAGACAAAATTCTGCCCAAATCTATAATTGCACTGCCCGGCGTTGCCCGGTCGTAAAATACGCATAAATATTATCCTTTAATTCATACAGAACCCGAGGCATTTGAGTATTATCTTTTTTTCTTAACAGTTCACTTCTTATAAGGAAAAACATTACTCCAGCTTATCGAAACCAAAACCTAAAGGAGTGAGTTAGGTACGATAACCATTAAGTCAGCTTGACACGAGCTTGAAAAAGTGTTTTTAAACAGATTTATTCTTAACATAAGGAATCTGTCGTTTAAACGATTCACGCATGCGCATTACTGAAGCAGTTGAAAACAGGAAAAAATCCAATGACTCTTCAGTACCAATTTTTCAATTTTTAGCGTCTTTTTCCCCCGATAAAAATAAACACAATTTAAAACTTTCCCACATGTAAAATGTCAAATATTAGACACAAAATTGGCTGAATAGTTTTCTAGAGACCGCTATGGTCAAATCTTTTGAATTTTAATTCTTTGGCATCCAAGTAACTCTATGTCTGAATACACTTTATGTAAAATTTCTAATTAGTTGAGTAATTTGGTAGAGACCGCAGAGTTCAATTTTTCTTTAACTTTGGCCCTAATTTTGACCCCTAAATATTTTCTTGTTTTGGACTTAAATGAAATTAAAAGTGTGATAAATGTCCAAGTAACCTACACCTAAAATCTAAAGTATTTAGACCCAAAATTGACGGAGGAATTTTGTAGTTTCAAAGGTCAAATCGTTGATCTTTGGCCCCTTGACAGACAAATTTCTGGCCAATTACAATTTTTCCCCCAATCTCAATACTCCTTATTTCAAATCTCGAGTCTTTACACTGAAAATTAAAAGAGTAGTTTGGTAGTGAAATGTACACACACAGACAATTTCACTTTTATAGATAAGTAGATATAGTCGTTGGCAAGACAAGGATACGAGTATACATTTTGATTATTAGGATTGAGCCAGCCCTAGCTACAAAGTGTTTTAGGTTATCCACGAGGTTCAACTTCGTGTCGCACACACTTCTGATGTCACAATTCGCTACATGTGCTTGGCATGCAGATTCAAGAAAACATCTTGGAGCAGGTTGCCGGTACATCATTACGGTAAGTACCGCCAGACGAGTTTATTCGAGGGTGCACCCCCACCCAGTGAATTAAACGCGCTCCCACATACTAACATGGAAAATTCTATGATTCGGCGCGGTACATACAGCGCATAGCTTCCCCAATGGTTACCAATCTGATACTGACTAGGCTCATCGTTGCTTAACTTCGGTGATCTGGCGAGAACCGATGTGTTAACGTGTGATTGTGCCGTACGTGTGAATGTGGGTATATATATATATATATATATATATATATATATATATATATATATATATATATATATATATATGTGTGTGTGTGTGTGTGTGTGTGTGTGTGTGTGTGTGTGATTATTTACTATAATAATTAATTTACTATAATAATTAATGTAACCTTAGTAAGAGGAGATAATATGGACCAAAAATGTTCTGTTCCTATTTAAAATGCCTCCCCACAGGACAGAGTTAGACACCAGGGTCGTTTTTTTTTTAATGTGGAGAAAAGGAACAAAAATAAAAATTGTCTCAGACGTGAAGGGCTTCTCCTCCACTGACAGAGAACAAGAAATTGAAGTGCAGCATCTGAAGTCAGATACTACACTTTGATCTTGTCCCGAAGGCCAAGTTGTATCTCAAAAATGTTCTGTTCGGAAAAGAAATATTAACTAAGAGAATAGTAGTCGTTGTATAAAATTCATATCTTATTTTAATCAAGATATACAAATGTCGACAACTAAAGATATGATTTTATGTGTATACATTAGTTTAACACGTATTCATGCATTTACAACGAACTGTATTTTTTAATTTGTGGGAAAGTTTCTGATTTTTATCAGTCATCACTTCCCTTACTGAAGTGATGTGATAATTTGATTTGACGTCTATGTCATGTCGGACAAGAATTAAGTATAATGATATTGCTGATTAATCAAGATCTCAGGTAAGCAAGCGACTTGCGAGACGCTTGATGGCGACTTTGCGCAGTAAGCAAATAATTAAAAAAAGTTATTTGCCTTAAGCTACAGGCTATAATTAAAAACTCGATAATAGATAGCGAAGAAGATAACTTTTAGCGTTGAGATAAGAGACTGACACTAGGTATTCGTTAATAAGCGTTAAAATAATTAAACGACAACTGTTGATATAAACTCTATAACAAATCTTTTAGATTTGAGATATAAGATTCTATTTAATGAAAAGTCTATCGACTTAAAAGTTACACAAAAGTCAACTTAATTAAGTAATACTTTGTTTTTTTATACATCTTTTTACGACAAACAAGGCTTATTGCCACTTGGATGTAAGGCCTACTATTTAAGGTCATATTTGATAAGAATGTGGGAAATTAAACAGCGATGTGTCCGTTTACATTGTATTAAAACTTTTGTAGATTAGTACAGTTATGGGAGCAGGAAACGGGGAGGGAATTCCAGAGTTTAGTGGTCGGAAGTGAGAAACTATTAGAGTGTAAGTCTTTACAGCATTTCGAGTTTTCTACAGTGAAAGGGCGGGGTTTTACTGCTTGTCGGGTAAGTCTAGATACGTACGTCGATGGGGTACAAGTGCTATGAGTTCAGCAAAGAACATTCCATAAAAGCACTTGTGAAACAGATATGGGGATGTAATATTGCGGCGATGGCGCAAAAGTTTGAGCCGATAGAACGGGATCTATAAGATATTTTTGGACCCTGCCTTAGAGTGAAAACTAAAGATAGATGCATCAACCCAAATGTGACAACGGTACTCCACGCAGGGACGAATGTTGGATTTGTAAAGATATAGGTTACTCACTGGTGTGAGTAATTGTTTGACACCTTAGAGGAAGTCTCTCTCTATATATAGTTTTACATAGGCATAACCACTTATTAAGGTCCAGAGAACACTCGGGAATGAGAGTTAAGAGTGTACAGTAGTCAATTGGACAATATAGTAATGGAAATTCGGTAAATTTGTTAAATTAAGTGGAACGGCTCATCAAGAACTTGTTTACGTTGGACTTGAAGACAATCAAATTGTAGTCAGCTGGAAAGTAGGAAAACAGAAGACATAACGAGTGGGGGATTATTGATAGTGTTTTCAGCTAGACGAATGTTTCTTGTGAAAGTTTGGTGAGGGGGGATTAAATCTCAGTCGAGCACTTGCCATGAAAATAACGATAAAGCAGAGACAAACTCGCAACATCTCTTTTGTGATATAGAGGTTACAGAGAAGCGAAAAGGACATCTCCCACGAGGCTACGAAGTCTATTTTGAACTCTATACAGGCAGGACCTTTCTAGCAACTCCTGCCCAGGTGAGGCAAACGTACTCCATCCTTGGACGTACCTGGCTCTTATATAGATAGAGAATTGCATCAGCAGTGAGATATCTACTGGATCGATAGAAGGGTCCCACCATTTTCCAAGCGACCTTGGCAACAGATTTGATGTACGTGTTCCATTTAAGATCAGGAGTAAAGATCAAAACCTATATAATGGAGAGATCTCATTCAAAAAACAATCTCCAATAAAGAAGCTGGTTTATGATATAATTTTTTCCAGCAATAGCATCGTTATATTCGGGGAAATTTTAATTTCACAAGGTATTTTGTGAATACCATGAAAGGTTTCTATTTTAATGCTTACGTTCAGATGCAGTGTTTATAAACACAATCTTCAAATAAAGGAAGATTTAAGAACGCATTTTTTATAATATGTATGAAAATACTTGTTAAACAAATATTGATTAAATCAGCTTTCCAAAACTAAACTATATAGTAGAAACCTAATTAACGGAATAAACATGTGGGTAGTGTCACTAGTATGATATTCTGGACCGTTAATAGATGGAGGAAAGAAGAACAAAGTTATCTCGACCAGAAGACCAGGAAACTGATGACGATGCACAATGTACTAAACCCAAAAGATAATATTGACCGACTATACATGAAAATAATAGACGGACGAGGAAGGATGTTTTGTACAGAAGATTGTGTAAATAACACAAAAAAGAATGAGAAAAATACATAATCAAAAACACTGAAAAAATAGCAGCAAGAGACACGGGAAAAAAAAACAAAATAGAAAAAGAGACGGCGAATAAGACGAGGAAATAACCATAGGAAGAGAAACAGCTACGCAGACGAATCACGAGGATGACGAAAGAAGAGACAAACGAAAACACTTGAGGATGCCTACAAAAAGTAAACCTGAACAGGGAAACTGAATCACTAATAACAGCTGCACAAGACAACGCAAATAGAATCAACAATATCAAAGCAAGGATCGACAATAAAACAGCAAATGCAGAATCTGAGGACGAAGAAAAGAAACAATAAACCACATAAGTGAATGCAACATACTAGCCCCCCCCCAACAAAAATATAAAAATAGACACGATCAAGTGGGGAAGGCAGTGCATATGCAATTATGCAAAGAACTGTATGTTGAACATATAGACAGATGGTTCAAGCACAAACCGACGACGTGATGTCCATGTGACAAAAAAAGTACAGTAAAAAGTTACAAGATCGTATTGGACACGGATATGCAAACGGGAAAAAAACATCCAAGTAAGAAGACCGGATGTCATAAGAGTAAACAAGAATGAAAAGTCCTGCCAGATAATATATTTTACCCTACCAGCAGACCACAGAGTGAAGGTCTAAGAGACGGAGAAGCAAAGCGAATACACGGAACTCGCTACAGAGCTAAAGAAACATAGAAAATGAAAAAAGTAAAGATAACACCACTAATAGTAGGAGCGCAAGAAAAAATACTGAAAACTTTGAAAAAAGAATGAGAGATACTGGAATCAGAAAGGTAGCTGAAAAGATACAACGGATTTCAATAATGAAAACTGCCGAAACATTAAGAAAACCCCTTCAATGTGGATATAAAGCATAAAGAGACATCACATGGAATCATGAAAACTGAAACTGTTAATAATTGTAAGATACCTCCCGTTTTTTAATTATTTTGTGCATGTGTGTGCGTGTGTGTGTATGTGTGTGTGTGTGACCGAAAACGGGCGCCACACCAAATAATGAGAAGGAAATCCGAGGAGAGAAAGCACTAGCCAGACCTCACCGGCTGAGTACAAAGAGGACTGGGACCTTAGGGGGGCTTGTTGCTACCCAAACTCAGAGAAGACCATTGGTCGCCGCCAACGAGAAATCAGTGATAAGCGGCTGTTGCGATAACGCAAATTCTTTTACAAAGCTTATCGAATGAGGTGGAAGATACTTGAAGTCTTGGAAAACTTGTTGTCACTAAGACTCCGGGGAACATCACAAGTTGTTCTCAAAGAGCAAGCTTTATGATGACTTGTGTGACTGCTCCTAGTAAGTACATAGTAATAGTAATAATAATAATAATAATAATAATAATAATAATAATAAAGGTGGAGATAGCAGAATCGCTTAAACATAATCCAGACCTGAGAGACCCCAGAATCAACGTGCAATTTCACAAACTCGAATCTGTTATATATATATATATATATATATATATATATATATATATATATATATATATATATATATATAAAATCTATTCCATATAATCTATTTTATAGACTATTATTCGTGAAAAATTCTCAAACATGGCAGCTGATTTATATGTTTTCAAAACAGTAACATTGTTACTGTCCTCGAAATTTTACCTTCAGAAAACAACTCGTTTGAACGTTGAAGGTTTTTATATTTCAGTGTTCAAGTCCAGAAATGTTGGGCAGTATTCCCATGCGACGACATAAAACTGTCGAATCTGTCTTAAAAATAAATATTATGTGAGTCAATTCACTCGTAAAAAATATCGATCCTTTTTCAGATTAGTGTCGCCTCCGGGTAATAATGTTTATACGTGTTTTCTGATCAACAATGAACTAAATGTTACACGACACTGGCTAGAAAACTTTTATTTTAACTTCAAATTTCTTTAAAATTGGCTCATTAAACGTTTCCAAATTCCTTCTGAATTTCCCATTGCCTCGATAAACATTGCTTCGAATCAGTTCCTTTTTTATTATCTGTATATATATGAAGTACCCATCGTTGATTGGGTTCAAAAACAGCGTACAGAAAATGGACTCTGATTTACAAACTTAACTCAATTCTACATACGACAATCTAGTTTTAATAAACATTTTACGAACTTGTTCCTTATTTAAGCATATTCATTAACCCTTATCGTCGAGTGACTTCCGGGGCATTATAAATGGTGAGTCCCAAGTAAACAAAACTCTTATTTGTGAATGTTAGGACGATGAGTTTTTATGTTTGCCTGTCGAGAAGAGTTTTCGTTTTTATGGTTTGACCTGTGGATCTCGCATTTAATAAGATTATCACGAAGTTAGGGGTGGAGTACGAAAAGTTCAATTAATTAAATAAATATAGCCATGCGGAAATCGAACATAATTAAGTTGATTTGGAAAGTTTATAAGTGTCATCTGTCTCTTAGCACAAAAATTTCACAAAATAAACTCTTGAGAGATACTAGATAAACAATGCAAAACGTCAGAGTAGAATTTATAATTGAATAGTTTTTCTCATTGATAGAGCGTCATTCTTTCGCAGAACATAGCGTAGAAATGTGAAAAAAAATGATGGTATCAAAATTTTAACACCAAGAAGAAAGTTACATATGCGAATTACTTTTGTGTTTTACGAGTCTTTATTTGTTATGTATTTAATATATCTAAACCTTTGTTTATAGACAACATATTTTTGGAAGTTTGTAATACTGAAATAACATTATGGAATTATTTTTGTTGTAGAAAAATGTGACTGGAATCAGATATTTCTCCAAGCTTAAAAATACAAAATTTGTTCATTCAACCTTTAACATTTTCTTCCGCCAAAGAAACAGAAGAAGACGTGTTTCTCTATAATCTTTTTAACGTGGCATCTTCAACGAATTTGTTGGATCTATGACAGAATCTTTAGATATATCATCAAGCATAACCAGTCCAGACTTTTACATATGCGTTTCACTGAAAGAATTGAGATTCTATCTCATTACAATAAAAGACGTACAGGATTTTTCATCTTGAAAAGCATCATTCCCACATGATCTATAGTGAATTTGAAAATCTTTGCACGTCGCAATTACATAAAATCAAATCCATAAAACAAATAAAGAAACTAATCCTATTCTTCACCTTCTTATTCCTGTCTTTACTGTAGGCGTTCTTAGATTATTAATTGCTTATGCTGAGGCCGAAGTAATCTGTCTATGTCAACCTTTGGAAATGTATTCTATTCAACTTGGAGCAAATCCCAAAGCGTATTATGATTTTTATTTCCGTACTGTCGCTCTTATGCTAAAAGATTTTAGCAGGAATGGTCAGCATTCGGTTTTAATACAAGCTTGAATCTTTGATGCGCCTAGGAAATAGGATAGGTAAAAACTTTTGGAAAGAGATGCAAGAGATCGATTTTAGAGTGATCCGTATCTGAGGCGATTTAGTATCGGGCTTGTGAAAAATTATATATGAACTATGACAAGGCTAGAGTTGATAGAAAAAAATAGTAACTTCGGGATAACTCGACACTGCCAAAAGCCTCAGTGTTGTGATTTTGAAAAGCTGATAACAATGATGATATATATACAATGGTGGGTTTGATTAACAATAATATGTATTTGGTAGATTCGTAGAGAGAGAGAGAGAGAGAAATACAGGGAGAGAAAGAGAGAGAGTGTGACTTTGAAAAACCGATACTAATAAGGAAAGATGGCGGTGTATATATACTAGGTCAGGTTTCGTTAGCAATAATATGGATTTGGTTCATTCGTAGAGAGAAAGAGACAGAGAGAGGGGGAGAGAGAGAGAGGATAGATGGTGCATACCTGTGTAAGGAATTAAAAGATAAAAAGAAATACTGTTCACATATGTATTCAAAACAGAAAGTTTACATAAATAGTATGTTACAGAAAGTCTGACTACGATCATATGACTATGACTACAACCAATGCGTGTCACGATATTTAGTCATAATTGTCTCCATAGTATCTGCAATAGTCCATAATAGATTAAATATATATCACACCATGGCAATAGCTAATCAATCAGCAAATTTTAGACTAAGCAACAGATGCACTTTAAGGTTATAGCCTGTAAGGAAAATGCAGTAAGGGGATCGAATGATGATTAATTTGATATTTAAGCATTTAGTGTCTGAACAAATTTCGTGTGTAAACAAATTGTTTGTGAATGATAGCGTTTGTCTAACTGAAAGTTGAGTACTCTCATCGCGTCAGATATCACCTGCGAGTAATTTTAACTAATTGCAGACCCTGGAATATTCTCAAAATGAGTCCTTACTTTAAGATTCCGTTTTATGCCATATTTAAAGAAAAACACTAACGTTTTAAATTAAATTCAATGGTCTGAATTAGAAGTTCAAATCAAAGTTATAAAACGATGAGTCATGTTTTACAATAACATTTCCAGATGCAGAGCAAGAGATGTTTTATACATGTGTAAAGTGTTAAAAGAGAAGAATAGAAAGTTGCTGTTAACATACATATTTAGAACTAAAAGATATATATATGAGCCTATCTTTTTTAAATTCCGCACAAAGCTGATTTATCTGTATAACAGTGTTCTTAGATATCTTTTTTTTACAGAAATTCACCCGATAAGTATCGAAAATCGAAAAGAATCCGTTCTTAAACACAGTTTTCCTTTCTTATAGATCAAAAGAATCATTTTTACAAGGGAATATTTTAGGTTACACCGGCCAAGGAAGATAATTAAATCTCAGCAAATCATTTTTTGTTAAAAAAAAAACATTGCCACCTGGAGATATAGCTCAGTAGTAGAGCATTCAATTGCAGATCGTATGATCCTCTGTTCAAGCCGTGATGTACCTTACCTTTTATTTATTTTTTTCTTATAGAATGAATTCAATTTACGATAAAAGAAGAGGTATCATTTGAAAGCGCACATCATTTCTTCGTTTGCATCTTTTAAAACTAAACATTAATCAGAAGTGACTTTTCCAGGGTATTAATCATCAAGCCCAAATAGCTGACATGATATTGTAAACAAATACAGACGGAATTTGATAGATGGAAATTATCATTATTCATTTTTTTAACCTTTCTTTTTTAATTTTTTTTATTTATTTTACTTCAGTAAGTATTAAGAGATCAAGGACTCCCTCCTGCAGCTAACACTTGATTCTGTTATGATTTAAATTTATATCCGAGGACTCTTTTAAGAATAGATGCGGTTCCCTTTATGGCTGATATCTGTATCTCGTTACAGCTTGGTCTTCCAGGGATTGCTTCTAAGCATTTATGAAGATTCTTTTTTATTAACCCAGTTGCTCCTATCACAACCGGTATAATGTTTATTTCTTTCAGAGACCATGTCGTTTTTAGATCATTTTTTAGGTCCTGATATTTTGTTATTTTTCCCCCGTTCAGCTCTGTTAAGGCCAAAATCATTTGGGACTGTAACATCGATAATGAGCGCAGTTCTTTCAGGCTTGTTCCATATTACAATATCTGGCTTGATGACCTTGTCTTTTATGTATCTCTCCGCCTGTATGTCTTTGTCATAGAACACGGTCACTTTTCCATTTGATGTTATTATTGGTGGTTCATGTTCCCAGATGTTCGTCGCTCTGTCAAGCTGCATCTCTCCACAGATTTTCCAATGAAGGTACTTACATACTTTGTTGTGGCGGGCAGTGTAGAGGCCATCTGCCAATAAGATTGGGCATGCAGACATTAGGTGGCTTGGGCTCTCAATTGCTGAGTGGCAAAACCGGCATTGGCCATTTGCTTGTAGGCCAGCCATTTATGTGTGTGTGTGTGTGTGTGTGTGTGTGTGTGTGTGTGTTAATAAGTCCACATAGTAAATTATTCTTCGCAATATGTAATAATCAAGAGAGGATTGTTCTATATAATACACACGTAATCTGCATAGAATTAAAATATGTTAAAGCGTATTGTACGACCTGGCAACGTCTGACGACCAGCTAGTTACATGTAATTTGTTTTTAGATAATTGCTAGGAAGTGTTCGTTAAGAAGTCGATGGCTCAGTGAATAGGCCGAGTAACAAAAAAAATGAGGTGACAGACATCACGCATTCAGAGCTAGCGGCATTTTAAAACTGTTATGTATTTTCGTATTGCATCTGCGCCATTTGTGTGTCGTTCTTATTAGTGATAATAACCTAAAAAAAAGAAAAAAAAACTCGTTTCTTATTTATTCCTACTGCAGCCTTGACAAAGAATTTAGAATGCATAATTTAATGAAAATCAATTTAACAAAAATGCTTTCCTGACAATGAACCAACTTGAAAACTTCAAATAATCTGATGTGATAAAAATACCGAATAATTTATAACGAGCGATTGTAACTTCGTCGTCTTAACTTGTTTATTGTTTTGCCTTGTTTTTTGGAGCACCTTAGCTCGGAAAAAGATAAATTTAATTTAAATGCGCGTTCAGATTCGTTTGCGGATAAAGTACACTTATTCTTGTGAAATCACTGAGGTTAATCGACATTGATTCCAGTCAGTACCAGGTGGGGGGATAATTATATGGTGAATGATTATGACAAATCCTTAATAAAACAAAAAATAACCCTGTCAACCCCATTGACAATTATCTACGAGGTGATTCCAATAAGCTTTCAGACCCTCCAATCTTAGAAAAATCCTCGTCGACAACACAAAAATTATACAACGTGAAAATAATATTAAAAAATTAAAAAGTCTTGAAGCTTCATACATTAGAACTCATCACCCTATTATAAATAATATTGCATTCGAGAAAAACAGTTACGTGTTAAAATTTCATGCGTAGTACGTAATGGACGGACTTTGCTAAAAGTTCCCTACAAATATACTGATTTTAATACTCGAATTTTAAATCAAACTATGATTGAATCGACTTTTCGTCAACTTTGTATAATTTAACTATCGCGATTTAATGTATATTATTTTACTTTTTACTTTTTAATTTCAATTTTCACTCAATCTCACATTTACTTCTTTAACACCTGAAGATGACTTATGGACAAATCGAAAGCGCTCGTTACAGTGACAATTATGGAACCTCAATCAATATTTTCGATTTTCATATGAAAATAATTATACGGCAGATCGAAAAAATAAAAAAAAAGAATCATAAATCAAATTATCTCCGTTGCATTTAATAATGTTTGCTTGAACACACACACACACACACACACACACATATATATATATATATATATATATATATATATATATATATATATATATATATATATAAGTAAACAAGAAAAGAAAATTAAGGTATAAAAACTATATATTAATATATATATATAGTTTATTCATTCATTCAACCGGGTACACATTTATTTAGGTGTGTTGGTAAGTGAGGATTTTTATGCCCTAGCATTTTGAATATATATATATATATATATATATATATATATATATATATATATATATATATATATATATACATATATATATATATAGAGAGAGAGAGAGAGAAAGAGAGAGAGATAGAAAGAGAGACAGACAGATAGGCGGGAAGAGAGAAGGATCAAATAGTGTAAAAATTCAAATAAGAAAGCAACATAAAACAAATCGATATTTTTTATTGATGTCCAAGTTTGTTTTTGTTTTCTTTTCAGACATTTTTGTAAGCATATAAAGAAGATGCAAATTCATAAAAGAATTTCTCATAAAATGTCATTCCGAAAATTCAGATTCAGAAAAAAAAGGGAAGAAAATGTAAGATGGCTGCAGAAAGAAATGCAATCTTGCCGAATAGTTTTCGTCAGAAAAAAATGAATTCAAGAAATCTTGTTTTGGAGATGATACTTCTTTTTAACATTCTCTCATTTTTTCTGTTCTGTTTTTTTTTATTTATGTGAAATTTGAGCAATTATTACTCTTATCTCAGCCTATCACTGATGTATGACGGAACGTATGTCAAATACGAGATATTTTAATCATTTTCTCTTCCTTCTTTTCTTCTGACCATGTTTCTACCCCCTCATTTTTCCTTGCATTTCTTCTTTTTTCATCTTCATTCCCCTCTTTTTCTCTATTTTTAGTTTTCTTCTTATTTTAATTGCTAGCCAGACGCCCGGTGTTGCCCGGTGTTGCCCGGTCGTACAATACGCTTAAACATGATATTATAATTCATGCAGATTGCGTATGTATTATAGAATCCATCCTCTATCGATTATTATATATTACAAGGAATAATTTGCCCGGTGGACTAATTCGCAAAAATAAATAGATAAATAAAATAATAATACTAATGTCGTTTATCAAATTCCGTCTGTGTTTTTTACAATATCACGTTAGCTGACATTTGGGCTTGTCGATAAATTCCCTGGAAAAGTAACTTCTGAAAAATGTTTAGTTTAAAAATTCGAAACGAAGAAATGATTTGCGGCGATTTCAAACGGCATATCTGATTTTATCATTAATTGAACTCATTAATAAGAAAAAATACCGGGTTTTAACAGGGTATCGTTCGATCGGTGTATGAAATTTGCAAAAGATAGGCGCAGTCGTTTCGGAACCTATGGGGAATAAACTCTCTCTCACGCACAAAGTGACTTTTATAAAATAGTGGAGAATATCATTATTATTATTATTATTATTATTATTATTATTATTAAGGTCTTCTTTTTTCTTGTTTGTGCTTTTTTGTTATTATTATGATTATAACTATTATTAGTAGTATTTTATTCGTTTTTATTAGTCAAGTAGTCAGTATTGTGTGCAGGGGCAATTGCATCATAAACACCCAGATGACTGTCATTTAAAAATCATTATAACTTCATCCCTTGTACCATCGGTCATTGACTGAAGGAACAACGCTGATATCAGGTCGAATATTATATTTGTGGTAAACTGTAATACACGAATAGCCGGGTAGCTGAGAGTAGTTTCTCTCGTATTCCTTTGAGTAACTCAGTTACTAACTCTGTAACTACATTCTCTCGCTTCGATGTGGTAGCAGTATTCATAGAATATGGAAGAGTTTCTTCGTAGGTATTAATAGGTCTCCACAATCATTAATATCTAAGTTCATTATCATTTTAAGATTAATTCCTGGTGGTAGAAAAGAAAAACGCAAACTCGCAAAGGCAAGATTGGTGTTGTTAAGTTAGAATCTTCCAATCAGCAGTAGTTATCACTACTTGAACTGATGAATGCGTAATCATGAAAAGCTATCGTCTTTAAGTATAAAAATATTAATATTTATGAAAATAATATTTCAGTTATGAAACTATTTTAAGAGATTAAAGTTGAATCATATTTAATAAACTGAGTCCACTTGGTTTCACTGTGATGATTCTATAATAATTAAATACACATACACGCTCGACCAGCGTCTTCTACTGTAGCGGACATCTAAATCTTATACTTCCCCAACATCTGAAGAAAGACGTGGCAAGCATTACGTAAAAAAAATATTTTCTTGATAAAGATTCTGTTATGAATCGAAATATCAACTTTAATTTAAATCAATAAATATGTTTATTTATTGAAAAATATACTGCATTTGTTTAGCTTTAAATCATTGAATTTTTGCATATTTTGTAAAATAATACATTTTTACTGTTTAATATAATTTACTATATAATATCATATATTATATATAGTATATTAATTATGCTTAATTATGATTAATATAATATAGATGTACTATATAATTTACAACATAATATCATTTTAATATACTGTTTTGCGGTCAATTCATTTGCATATTTATAAGCATTGTGTTCCTTTTTGTTGTTATTTGTGTTTTTCTTATTTTTTATTCTCTTATTCTTTATATCGACTATCTTGTATATAAATCAGACATTTTTCTTGACATTTTATGATTAATAACTTATTTAATACAACATAAATAATCAAGTCGTTCCGTCCGTCGTATAAGGCTAGAATAGGTATGTGTTGTTAAAAAATCATGTGTTGTCAAAATAATCATGACAGTAATGTTTCGAATCGATTTTAATATTTTAATATTAAATTATAATCAGATTTTGTTTTTCTTTTTAATAAATTTCAATTTAAGAACGCGGGACATATTTTACCGTTACACTCATAAATACTAACACTTTCACTTATGACTTGAAAATGTTCAATTGTTTTTCATGTTCGTCGAAACTATAAAGATAAATGAGAATATGGGCAAGACAGAGAATGTAAAGCGGGGAATATAAGGAAAAGAGAATGATAGCAGTTGTTTTTTAATCATTTAGTTCATGATAATAAAGATGCCCCGTCTATAATCGGAACCCAGACAACTGGGATAGATTAACTAAACAAATGATAACATGGCAGAAATGGACGTATTGTGCTACAAAGACGAATTGACACTATACGTTGTTATTGGAGGAAGTGACCACAGAGAATTCGGAACAATGAGAAAGAAAAGGGACATATCAAATCTTTGGTTTAAGCAATTGGAGAAAAACGAGATGGATATGACTTATAGTAGAAAGTAAATACATATTAGAGACTGGTAAACAGATTGGCGGGTTTGATAGTGAATTACATCGGAGGAGACAACAAACAGCGACAGAAATCCAGGGAGCATAGTCGCGATTCGAGGAACCAGAACATCTCCCAACTTATAGATTTAATACAAAAGGTGAAAAGTTATTTCAGATGTAGTAACTAACAAAATCACCCTAACGGCACACACGCATGTGCGCACGCACACCGGTATTCAAGAACGGGGAGTTGAAAATAGAGTTATGATTTAGTTTTGACAACCTTGTAAGTCTCACTTCCCTTATTTTATTGTTTCATCTTCATTTTCCATGGATGATGTTTCTGACAAATAACGAAGAACTACTATACATATAACAATTGTTGGTTGGCTAGTGTTTTCTACGTTGAAGTAGTATTTTTCTTAAGCACCTTGCCTCAAATGTTTTTATAACTTCTCTGGAGTGGCTTTTATTTACAAAACCTATACAAAGCTTGCGTTTGTTGGTTTTATAAGGTATACGAATTGTGTGGGCTATACTTCGGCTAACGGTTACCAATGAGACTAGAAATCCGACAAAGTCAAGAAGATAAAGGAGGAGAACCATGTTTCAGAAGACGTAACGACATCGGACAAGCCATCACAACTATACATGACTGCGCTAAGCAAACGAAGGCATTAAATAAACACTGGACTTCCTTACAACGACCATTAACAGGTAACGCGTCAGTTTCGACGTTTGGGGTTTGTTAGTTGTTCGGGGCTGCTGGCATAGTCCAACACCTAATAACGACGCTTTTTCGTAATTTTGGGCTTATTATTGTTTATAGTGTCGTACTGTAAACATTGCGGGTTCGAACCTCATCAGACTCTACATTGTCACAAAATTAACTTAAACCTTGCCAGATTTAGTTACACTTTTGTCTACTATCTATTTGTAACTTATGGAATGAGGACCCTGCCGATTCCGAGTAGGTGTGCAAGTAATTTTGCCTTGGTTTCTCATTCTCTATTTACCCATCACTGTTAAGCCCCTCATCACATCGCTTCTTCACTTTTCGTTCCGTCCGTAAAAAAGCAATTTCAGAAGATGTAACGACATCGGACAGGCCATCACAACTATACATGACTGCGCTAAGCAAACGAAGGCATTAAATAAACATTGGACTTCCTTCCAACGACCATTAAGAGGTAACGCGTCACTTTCGACACACACGGTCTCTTCAGACATCATTGACAAAATAGATAAGTGTCTAACGGATATCAAAATACTTTCAAATATTCACATTTTGTGTTTTACTTATATTGAAACCTGAACAATACGTGTCTCGGAACGGATAAAATAAATTCCCCGAACAGAACAACTTTGGACCACGAAGATTATAATCAACATATGATAATGTTCAGCATTACGTCTAAAATTCTCATAAAATTAAAATCAGTTTATAATGATACTGTTTCGTGGCTTAGTGGGGTATGTCCATTTCACTTCCCTGCAACCTCTCTCCCACAGAAGGGACGTTGCGAGCCTGTCTTTGTTTTCTCGTTATTTCCATGGCAAGTGCTCGTCTGAGCTCCAATCTCTGGTCCCCCTCGTCAATATTTCACGAAAAACACCCGTTTAGCTGAAACCACTGTCAATAATTTTCCCCACTCTTTATCTGTGCCTAAATCAAAACGTAGATTCCATGAACAAAGCTTCTTTCTGTTCCGTTTGCCTGTTTCCCACCTGACTACAACGTGGATGTCTTCAAGTAAAACATAAACAAATTCCTGATGAACCGCCCGCTTAAGTAAGACACTTTATCAAATCTCCATTACTAACGTAATGTACACGCAATAACCCTTATCCTCTAGTGGCTTCCGGGCCTTGATAAGTGTTGACCACCTTGTAAACAAAAAGAAGAAACAGATACCTATTGACCCTAGTCTTGAAAAGACCAAGGTTATAAGTAGGAGAAAGAAGCTACTGAAATAAGAAACTGCGTCACAATGAGGTATCAAAACAGCGAATTGATTGAGACCATAATAGCAACCAGTTAAATGTTCTTCTCGCTGATTTTGCATTTATGATAGATTAAAGTGACTTTCGCATTTCTTTTTATTAACTCATTGACAACTTCATGAAGATGTTATTTTAAATTTTCCTAATGTCTGTCTGTCTGTGGGTGTGTATGTGTGACGTGGATTATCTCAGCCTACAGGGAATTAACCCAGCCAAGTAAGGTACCGAAATAAAGCTTATGACCCAGCGGATGTTTTAGTAATATTTATATCCATGTTTGGTGTATGGAAATAAAAAAAATGCAAAAAATGCAAAAAAAAATAACGATTTACTAAACAACGTTTTATTTACTGGATATTTTCCGGTATTCACCGGAAGTTATTATCTCCCTTAGGAACTTCGATTTACTCTGTGTGTGTGTGTGTGACGCGTTTTATCTCAGCCTACCGACAACCCACCCAGGCAAGTAAGGAGCCGAAATGAAGCTTATGACCCAACGGATGTTTTAGTGATATTTATATCCATGTTTGGTCTATGGAAATGCAAAAAAAAAAATAACGATTTATTAAACAACGTTTTATTTACTGGATATTTTTCCGGTACAAGGACTCAAGTTTGTCCAGCTGGGCAGACTTGGGTTCTTGTAAAACAAAAATACCTTAGACTAGTAGAAAATCTCCTACATTAAAAAACAATTTACGATTAATTATGATATACCTACGCAAATATTTTTATTCATTAGTTTACTGTATGGACAGGTATGCACATTTATTTTTGGAAATTGTCGTTATGCATATTTCTTTTGGAAAATTTTAACTTACCTGCTTTTTTGACATTTATTTTTTAGATATTTTATTTCCTTACCCGGGTTACCTACCTAGTTGTGCTAGTTTTCAATCAAAGATACTATTGTCCTTTGTTGGAAGGACGTTATTCATATGTGCAAACGTTTTTAAAAAGGTTAACTAACGAGTTTTTTATCATTTCAGTTTATTGTTTCACGATTGCTTAAAATATTTCTTTGTAAACATGTTTACTTTAATTCCAACTATAGACGATGTAACCACATTTTAATACAGTAAACAATGTGTTTTTTAACATTATTTTATTAGTAAGAACCTCAAGTATCAATTTACGATTCCCTCTGATAAAACAAAACAAAATTAGCTCAGTCTAGATAATTATAATTTAATTTTATTTTAGGAGTCTGGGTTCTTTAAACGAATCTGTTCTGGCTTTGTGCCATTTTCCACCGGGCGACATCGGTACATGGGGTCTGCTAGTTATTTGTATTAAATAAAATTCAGTTCTAGTATAAATCGAATCGTGTTCCTTTATTTTTTAATGTAATTTTTTAAGCAAATAATAAACGAATTTTAATCTTTTAAATCAAAGAAACGACAAAAATCTTGAAATCAAAATTAAATAACAATTTCCTTTCCAAAAAAAACACAGACACTAGACATAGTGTATACAAACTACGAAATTTAACCTATATTTCATAAATTAATACAAGAAAAACACACACAATCAAACGCTCTTATCTGCACACGGACATACACACTTATGAAACGAAGTAACGACAGAAAAACATACCCATATGCGCACACACCCACACATCTATACAAGAAAGATGGAAAAATAAATTAAAAATATTTTAAAAATGTAAAATAAACATCTACACAATTAAAAACTCAATTCCCACTCAATGACCCTGACTTGACGTCAGCGAAACCAAGGGTAAAGTATAATTAAGTTTAAATAAATAACAATTTAAAGATACAACCCAGTGCTACTTTTAGGAAGACCGTTTTTTCTGGAAATGGCTATTCCGAATCGTCTCTTTTCACAAATTTTCTGAAAAGGACATAAAAAGATCGTACAAACAATGTCCGAAACACGCTAAACTTATTTCAATAATTGGAAAAATGAAAATACCATACATCTAAAGTTTCAAATATTCAGAAACGAGTTTCCTTTATGTATCATTTATTAATCTTCGGTTTCTTTCTTGCTCTCATTGCCACGGTGTACGATATTGTGCAGTTAGGTTTGCTACTCTTACTTGTATTCTATTTTACCATGATATCCCGATCTAAGAGCTTCATTGTAATATTCTTTGTTTTTATCACTTATAAAATATCCGATAATCGTAAATCTTAATAGGAAAGAACGAAAGAAAATAAAAAATAGATCGAGTCCTTAATTTTAAATGAAGAGTGAGAATGAACTAAGTATAAAGTAATGTTAAACTTTCTTTCCTTATTGAATAACCTTTAAACAAAACTTTTCTTAAATCAAATAAATAAGTTAGCCGATATTTTAATAAATAAACAAAGCAAAGTCCAGGTAAAAAATTAACATAGAATCGCAACAATTTAACTTAGTTAACTAGTCCGGATTAAGAAATAATTCAAATTGAATAAAGAAATAAAGAAATTTCATTTAAGAAATGAGTGAATAGTATTAATAAAACATATTAAATGGTAATTAGTGGTAACATTGTATGACATTTTGCTTGAAATTTTGTTTTTTTAAATGGAGATACGAAAATAGATAAGTATATAAATCTTTAAAATATATTTTGCAAGGATGCGATATTGGTAAAATACTCTCGCTTGTTTTTTCCTTATAAGAAAAATGGTTTCCATAATGTTTTATTGTTAAAGTGTTTTTTATTTAATAAGTCTGCAGAAAGGCTGTTCTTGTGAAAATTTTCAAACGACATAATGTTTGGATTTGTCCCAATAGTTTTGAAACAATTGTAACTAACGCTGAAATACACTATTTGTTGCAATCAACCCATTCTTTGAAGTCTTGGTTTTTGTTAAAACAATATATGAATGCTCAATTATGAAATATGATAATTTTGTAGCTTACAGTTTAAGTCATCTCTTTTTGGCTTAAAATTTATTGGTATATAAGCGATTACTGAATTATATAAACCCAGTAAAATTCGGAATACTACGAATAAGACTATATATATATATATATATATATATATATATATATATATATATATATATATATATATACCACTACGTTTCCTGTTCAAGTAAATACTAAAATCGATACCTGACAACTTCTATAAATGTATTTAAAAAATATATATGTATATATATTTATATATGTGCACGTGTGTGTGCGTGTATAAATAAACATTGCATAACGTAACCAAATTCTCTGCTTGATTATGCATTTCGAATTGTTTAAATCTTTCTAATCGTCTTTTTTGTCAAACAGAAAAAATACTATATGTTTCAGATTTATCACGTGTCAAGATAACGAGGAAGAAAAAGAAAACTTTTAAAGAACAGTTGAAAATTCGGGTATAACGTCAGTAAGACATGAATGAAACCAGTGCAATCTAAGGAGAAACGTTAACCGTTAAATATTCGTGACGTCAAAATAAGCGTCACAGGATAAAATGTATTATCTTAAGCATTTAAAAATAGTTTCATACGCAATGTTATTTATTGTTGGGTCTGCATGAGTGTTGCCTTCAGTATTGTCTTTTAAATTTGGTTCAGAATGCATTATTTGGTTGTGTTAAAATTTGTCGTAAATCAGAGGAGGGAATTATGCTTTTTTAAATGTTTGGAAATTGAGTAAGTGTTTAGAAGATTTATGGTGAATTGCTTGCATGGGGTAGTGGTTGAAAAACTGATGTAACTATTGGCTTTATTATTATTATTATTATTATTATTATTATTATTATGTTGAATTCTATAAAAAGGCATTCAAACCAAAAAAAAAAACATTGATTATCTCTAATGCTTTATGGGTTTGGGATGTCCATGCGCACACACGTACATAAATACGCATAAACACCCACGCACACACACAGAGAGGCATATTTATATGCGCATATATATCGATGCGTCCGTTCAGTTTCGAAAGACAAAGGATACCCCCTATAGGGGCATTTGCGTCTGTAATAGTGAGGCAAGGGTTGCACAATCTCTCAACCACACCTCTCGTGAATTGGCATTGTTTTAGTCTAGTGGCAAGAAGTCCAGGACGACTGGAAACAATACCTAGATAAGCGGAAACCACATACAGCACACAGAAGTCCGAAATGGTCATCCATTTAGTACTGGCACGATTCAATGTTGCTTAACTTCGGTGATCAAACGGGAACCAGTGTGTTACGTCATTATGCCATGTATACGAAGGGCGTGCAATAAGTAATGCCCCTGACCCATTTCCAGTTTTCTGATCTAGCTGAAATTTTGCATGTGCAATGATTTATATCTCTTCGGGTTATGTGGCAAATTACAGCTCTGAACTAATTGCGGTTTCTGTTTTACAGGTGTTTGAACTAAATCAGGTGTGAAATGGAGCCTGTTGAATGTCGAGCAGTGATCCAGTTTTTGTATTTGAAAGGACGCACACCACAGGAGACTTTTGATGAAATGAGAGAAACTTATGGTGATAATGCCATCATACGACCTTGTAAATGCTGGCATCATAAATTACACATGGATGGATGTCTGTGGAACCAGTTCCCAGACCTGGTCGCCACCCTTCTGCCATTGATGAGGTATCTGTCCGTTAAGTTGAGGCTGCCATTTTGGAAGATCGGCGCATTACTGTTCGCCAATTGCCCAAGATGTCAAAATTAGTACAGGATCTGTGGAAACTATCATTCATGACCATTTGCATATGCATAAGGTGTCAGCCAGATGGATTCCCAGGTTGCTCACACCATTCCAGAAGCGAGAACGCGTCGAAAACAGGAGCTAGAAACTGTAAAACCTCTACCCTCAACCTGTTAGATAAAATCCAACCTAATCCAATTGCATTGGCATATATGGCATCCAAGCACTTCCAAAGAGCCAAGTTTTAGGAGATGGGAATGTGGCGGGAGTGGGGAACGACGTTTATTGCCCTAGTCAGGAAACAAAGTCTATCATTGGGTGTTTCTGTCGAGTTCCCGTTATCGCACTTCTGTGCCTGGCTTATATGCAAAGAAAAAGTATGAAAGCCGAGCGATAGACAGAACCTATAATATTAAGCTGTTGAAGTTTTCCAAACCAGTAATTTGCTCGGGTCACCAGCTCTACGAAAGTCGTCGACGAGGACTGAAGATGCCTCCCTCCCGTTTATTTAGTGCCAAGACGTATGAGGTCAGTGGCACAGGTTTAGTTGAAGAGTTTTCCTTCTCCTAGATGGATGACATGAGAAGATCTACGGGTCCATCAGCACCGAGAGGATTACCCTTGCGCCTGGATCATTAATCAGGTATCTTCGACTCCGTATGAGTAGTAAAATTCATTGGGTTATTTACTAAAGGTTAAATATCTATTGAAAAGTTACACTGCTCAAAGATAATTGAAAAGGACATTACTATGTTTTCCATTTCATTTTTACTGGGAAAAAGGTAAGTGAAAATTCATGCGGTAGAAGCAACTAAATTTGCAAGTAGTTTGTGTGAGAAAGATATAGGATTCAGTTGATAATAGGAATTTAAATAAAATTTGATGCACAGGCAAGATGAAAGAGTTTTTAAAAAGTTAAGACAAAGTCTAAAAGTGTATAACACATACAGTGACTCGGCGTCAGAACAAATTTCTATTTACAAAATAATAGAGATATTTACCCGTTTTAGCGGTGATAGAATTCAATCGCAGGCATTTAGACAAAAGAAAATGGAAGAAATAACAATCAAGAAAGAAGGACTTTTAGGGCAGCTTTTTCATAGAGCAGATTTGACAAAGGAAAGACAAGCGACAGAAATTGACTAGAATTTAAAAGATTTTGTTTTATTTAATATAAAGGACATCAGTTTTGTAACGCTTGAGAGTCAAATGAATACCAGAGAATAAAAGAAGATCGAAAAGCTTAAAACCCAGTGAAAATATGATAAAATGAAATAAAATAAAATAATAAAAAGAAATACATAGTTTAGGGAAACGCGTGACTTACTTGACCAGCACGTGGTCGGATGTGGAACAAAATGAAAGAGAAAGAAAGGAAAAACTAGCATGGCGAGACAGTTTAGTTTATGGTGAATAATCACGTGACTGTGAATGTTTATGTAGATGAGACTGGTCTATAAAAGCGGACGTGAAGCGAGTTGAAAGTAGGCGCGTTACTTAAGCAGACGTGTGAAAATCAGCTGGAAAGATCGTTGCGTTTGGAAGTCGGAAGTTTTGACATCATTGTCGAATGTAACCGAGAAATTGGTGATTTGAAGTGCAGAATAAATAACACTTGAATTATTTAATTATAAACAGATAAGAACTCATCGCTAAGAAATGCGGAGATTTTGTTCCGACACATTCCTCCTTAAGATCTTGGTGGCCAAAATGAACCAGACAACACGGATCTCTTACCTAAAATACCTGGCCTTGGTTAGAAGTGACATGAATAGAAATATGGACATATTTGCAATTTGTAGATATTAAGTATATTTCTTCTGGCTTCTAACATTTCACGATAGAATCCCCCTTTCATTAAAATTTGGAGATGTATTCTGCATAACAATGAGTATCTGCTAAATTTTTAAATTAATTTGAATTAGGAAAAATGGTCTGAACTAAGGTTTAAAAAATACAATATTAGTGTATATTACGGTTCAAAAGATGGTAGCATGACGGTTTTAATCAAGTTTAGATTATATCCAAAAGCGTAGAATATGTAATAAACACTTTTATCTTTTTAACCTCTTTGATCTCCCCTTGCCACCATCTGTCAGTTAATTGAAATCAAAATAATTATCTATTTGTACCTGGCAAAGATTTTATCGGTTTAGTGGTGAAGGCATTCAATTATACAGTAGAATGGACAACATGTATCAATGTTTAAAAATTAAATGGTTACTAGAAAATAAAATGCCAAAAAATAACATAGAATAAAAATAAACTGAAAGAAAATAATGTAATCAAAATAAATAAGTAATAACATAAAATAACTTATCGTTAGGCCACGGAGGGATAAAGCTTCCGAGCATTCTACTTGGGATCTGTTACTAAAAGGGCGGTTTAACAAGCGATGAAACCAACCGGACGTGCTACTAAAAGGCAATGGGTAGTGGTGGGGTAATCCTTTAGCATGGTGTATGATTGTGTGTGCGTGTGCGTGTGCGTGTATCTATCTATCCATCTATACATATATATATATATATATATGTGTGTGTGTGTGTGTGCGCGTGTGTGTGTGTATGATTTTATTCCATTTTCACCCCAAACAAGTCACAGTGCCACGTTGATGTAGAGGGGGTTACTATCGGGGATATAAGTTGTAGAGATACTATGTAGGGAGTTGAGCAGCGAGATGTCCGTTCACATTACACGTATGTCTCTGTTCCCTCGTGTAGTTTTCATATTATTTAAATCTGAGTAATGGCTTCTAATTTCATTTCATTATATTTTTGATTTTTTAACTACAATGAATTTATTTTTTGATTTTTGCGACTAAGAGTGCGTTTTTCTTCTACATAATAATAATAATAATAATAATAATAATAATAATAATAATAATAATAATAATAATAAAAGTTATTATTTATTAGCGACCCCAATTTGAAAAAGTTAAAAATGATTATAATAAAAAAAATTATATTACTTATAAAACGTTTATATTTACACTTTTAATTCATGTTTGCAAATGGTTTGCGGATTTTCGCAACCAAGACTGGTTCCTCTCATATAGAGTGCGCCTATTTTATAATAAAACTATTTAAACTAAGGTAAAAAAAAATATCAATCCAAATGCTGGTTTCAATAGTTTGATTTAAAAAATGTGTAAATAAACGCACCCATCACAAAAAAAAAAAATCATTCCTGGTCGGAAATCAATAATAGAACTCGTTTTCATTCTTAAATTTTTAAAAAATTATCAATTCGCAATAATGACACGTTAAACATTTTGTGCATATATAAATGCACTCTGTGTCAGGAAAATCTACTTGAACATTTAAAAGTTTCGCTTGTATTGTCGCTAAAGTTAATGTTTAACAAAGTAAGTAAATAAGGATTTGTATTAAAAATGCACACAAAATATATCAGACTAATGAGATGAATCGGGGCACAGATTATTGATTGTAGAATCTAGTTTTACAAAATATTTTGGGAGTTAATATTTTAATATCGGACAATCTTAGCCAAATAATAATTGCTCAATATACTAAATAGAGTAAAATAAAATTTATAGTTTTTTTATATTTAAATGTCATTAAGAATGTTTTTTTTAAACAACAATTTATTATTTGGACTAAGAATATAATTCAAAGTAATTTCCTTAATCTTAATTTTAAAGATAGGCTAATCTCCTCAGAGGAAATTTCCTTAAAAAGATTTAATCTGTAATATATTTTCTATGTATGTGCTGAATAGCAAAATTATATCAAACAGTATTTAATATTTTGCTAATGACTTTCCTCTGAGTAGATGACCCGACATCGAAACTCCACATCACTTTACTGATAATAACCAAACCCGACATTTTTCAAGGTCAAGATCAAAAGGTAAGGCTATATTTTATGCGGTTCTTACAGCATCCAGTTACTGCTAGGGTGCTCGCGAAGCAGAATTCCGCGTGAAGCACGAGTATCTTTACTATATATATATATATATATATATATATATATATATATATATATTTATATATATATATTTATATATATATATATATTTATATATATATATTTATATATATATATTTATATATATATATATATATATTTATATATATATATATATATATATATATATATAGTCATCCACATACAGTACTGTTTTCCTGTTTCACAGCTCATCAGTGCGGCTAGACAGGCAACTGCCTCAAGCCAAAATCAAAACCCGACCTTTATATATATATATATATATATATATATATATATATATATATATATATATATATATATATATATATATTACATTTTTGATACTTAGGAATTGGCCATTTCTATCGTTTTATTAACATATGACCTATTTCTACTTTTTTTATTATTTTTACTTCGCTATTTCTAATCTCACAAACTACTGGAATTCGATTCTATTACATCCACGCATTCGATTTCTTAACGTTTACTCTTCGTCCATGAATGGCACTAGTTCGGATAATGACAATAACCCGCTATTAGATGTCCATTTCTTGTTTGGCTCATTCGAAGACGCTTTTAGCGACGCCATTACTGTGAATAGGGATTACTTCCAATGAGAAAACGTGCATATTCTATGTAACAAAGGAAAATCGAGACATAACAAATATGGAAGAAACAAGTTTTTGAGAAATGAAGTTTATCCTTCATTGGCTATAGTATCAGAACCAAGAAAATATTTTCAAATACACTTTGTACTAAAAAAATACAATGTTATTTGCTGATTCGTTTGCGGTTTCTATATGGATTTTGTGTTTTTAATGGTTCTACTGATTTAGCCTTTTTCTTCTGGATTGTTTGTCAAGCTATAGCTAATGTCCAATCACAGCAATGTTGACATACAACGCTTGTTTTACAAGTACTTAAGCGGAATGTGTTCTGACAAGCTTGCACTGCACTTGCACTGCCTCAATATACATATCCCTAACCAACCCGGCTATCAAAAAAAAAATCCTCCCTTTTAATGTAACGTTCTAATCTTTCAAAAATCTATCATACTCTAATAGTATCTTAAAAAAAAACCTTTTATTACAGTTTCACCCCAAACAAGGCACATTACCACTTTGATGTCAGGGATATAAGCTACAGGGGTATATGTAAGGAGTTGGGCAGCAAGATTTTGGTTCCCGTAAAACTTGAACTTCTGCATGTCAGTACAGTTGGGGAAGCAGGGACTCGGAAGGGAATTCTAAAGTCTAGCGGTTCTGGGAAAGAAATTGCTGGAGTAGAAAGTTCTCCTACATCTAGGGAGCTATACTGTGAAGAGGTGGGATCTAGCTGCTTTTCGGGTTTGACGAGGTATTCACGTCGAGGAGTTACTAGTGCTTGCTGTTCGTCGGAGTATTCACTGTTAAATTACTTGTAGAACAAGTAGAGGGGTGCAATATTTCGTCGATTGGACAGAGGCTGAAACTTAGATGATAGTTAAGGCCCTATCAGGTTGGCGACTCTCTTTTGAACCTTGTCTAGGAGCGAGAGACTAGTAGCAGATGCATCAGCCCAAGTATGACAGCAATACTACATACATGGACGAATGGTGGCCTTATAGGTACAGGATACTTTCAGGCGTTAGTAGCTTTCTAGCACGGTAGAGAGAATCTTTCCTCTAACCGTCTGTTTTTGGAATGTCTTCCCTAATCCATGTTTTCCCTACTGTATCAATATGTAGATGCATAAGTTTTATGTAAACAAATATCGTACTATATATTATTTTTATTGGAATCATTTGAGATAGGTAATTTGTTTATTTATTTATTTATTTATATGCGGACTGTTAACCTCATCTTCATACTTGTTGTTATTTCACCATGTTTCGGCCAACAATTCGGAATTCCAATAAATTTATATAAAATGTCATTCAATATTGACCCGGCAATGGAAGACCAGATAAAAATGAAAAAAAAAAACGTGGATTTATAAAACCAAAAAACCCAACCTTCATCGCCCCTAGAGGCCCATGTCACAGCGGATAGAGACTTTGAATCTCTACGGGTCCAGGTGAGCCTTTTCTAATGATAGTGATTTCAATTCTATCCAAAGCTGGCCAGACGATTAGTTGGCAAAAATGTGGTAAGACAACAACAATTATGGAAGGCAGTAATTTCCGAGGATACAGTTAAGAGACTCAGCATCCCAATCCCGTCTCGGTTAACTATTCGAGAGGCCAGAGGAATAGATGGCCGAAACTTTATGAAACAACAACTATGAAAATGAGGATAACCGTCTGCAAATAAATAAATATCTTGCAGCTCAACCCCCCACCACGCATGATGTCCACTATAAATATATCTTAATCATATTGGCTTTTTACGTCACTGTGGTAATATTCTTTTGTCGGGCGAATAAGATTACAAAATTAAAACTATTTGTACTTATTTATTTTTAATTGTTTTATTAATAGATTATTAATTGTGCTAATACAATGTACTGATATATTTTTATTGTTATTGACTGAATTTAATTTATGTGTTTTAATTGTCTGGAGAGATTTAAATTGTACTTAGTTTTAATTGTTATCCTGATAGTGTTTTAATTGTTCTAAAAGGAGATTTTTAAAATTCCACTCATATATTTTAAAATTTTGATGTGATATATTTCCATTATAAGTAGTTTTATTGCACTTGGCATTTTTATTGCGTGCCATTCTGGTCATCTACATAGATTTTTAAACAGGTTTTAAAGTTTTTGTTAACAAAAAATCAGATTTTCTTATTATTCAGACATGTATGACAAAGAGAGAGTTGCAAAAAAGAGTTGTGGAGTGAGGAGAATTACAAACTGAAACAGAGAGAATATTCAGACCTGTAATAATACAAAGAGGGGGTTGCAAAAATGAGTTGTAGTGTGAGGAGAAATACAATCTGAAATAGAGTAGGAGAGTTTTTATAAATACGTACAAAATCACATTCATCTTTTTTTAAATCCAAATTAATAAATTACATAAAATATAATCTTAAAAAGATAAGATACAACTTAGAAAAGCATTTCATCCAAGGCATGAAAATTGTTAAACAAAATGTTTTTACTATAGGCGTTAAAAATAAAGGTACAAGATTCAATTTGAAATTTATTTATCTTCAAAGTGCGCTTTTATACATTTTACAAAGTAAGGTATTAAATTTGCATACCTTACTTTGTAAAATTTATAAAAATACACTTTGAAGATAAATAAATTTCAAATTGAATCTTGTACCTTTATTTTTAAAGCCTATAGTAAAAACATTTTGTTTAACAATTTTCATGCCTTGGATGAAATACTTTTCTAACTTGTATATATATATATATATATATATATATATATATATATATATATATATATATATACATATATATATATATATATATATTAAGTAATGTGATTTATAATTTAAAAATTAAAAAAAAAATTTTTTAATTTAAAAATCAAATTTTAATTAAATTAAAAATCAGTTTCATAAGAAGGAACAACAACAAAGTCAATTATCTGTACGATCGTTTCGGAAATTTTTCAATAAAATAAAAAGCTATAGCAAACATCTAAATGACTACTTTAAACACAGTTCCTGATTTCAAAAAAAGAAAAACTAAAAGATTCATCTGCCTTACTTTTAATGCTAGGTTTATTTTTGGTGTCTTTTCAATTCAATAGAAATCCTCCTAAATTTGCTGATGACGAGACCGTGCTTACCAAAAAACTATGTATAATTGTTCTACGTGACTTCATGTATACCACAAATAAAAAGCACGGATTTCCGAAACGATCGTACAGATAATTGACTTTGTTGTTGTTCCTTCTTATGAAACTGATTTTTAATTTAATTAAAATTTGATTTTTAAATTTAAAAGTTTTTTTTTAAATTTTTAAATTATAAATCACATTACTTAATATTGAATTAGCTCTAGGACATTTAACTATCGAGCTTATTATATATCTAAATTACAACGAGCATTTCCTGTATTTTAATTAAACTAGTAATTTCACTATTACATTAAAATACACTTAGCTCTTTAGACTATTATTCTAATCTCCTTTAAATTATATATATATATATATATATATATAGACTAATAGCACACTCTTTGACATTTGTGTGTGTGTGTTGATATATGTGTGAAAGAAGACGTGTGTGGATAATTATATGTTACAAACATTCCATGTGCGTGTTGACATGTACTATACACGTTTTTACTTCTATGTTTTGTAATTGTTAGGTTGATTTAATTCAACTTTTATAAACGTTATCCATATTAAAATATCATTAAAATATATTATATTACATTAATTAGTATTAATTAAAATTGTTTGAAGCGATTTAAACTTAGATTATACAAAAGCAAATTAGATTTTAATTAATAGCAGATGTGATAACTAATTTCATTTATTAATAGCAGATGTGATAACTAATTTCATTTATTAATAGGTAAGAGACTGATTTACGTACTAGCGAGCAAATGCTTGCCATCTATACACAGATATGAGAAAATTATTAGATTTTCTTCCGACAATCACACACAAGAACTGAATTGATCAATTAGACTGGTTTTCACATCAAATTTGTTCCCAAGATCCCTGGAAAAACGTTAGGATCATTCTACCGTTCCAGAACGTATCTCACTGCCGATGGAATCCTCTGATTGTATAAGAGCCAGGTTCGCTCTAACATAGAGTACTGTTGCCACATTTGGGTAGGAGCTTCTCGGTGCATTCTATCCAGCGTTGATATTTAAAATCGGTTTCGAAACCTAGTAAATAGTGCTTGTTTCTTTTCCCTGCAACCCCTTTTCTACAAAGGAGACGTTGCGAACCTATCTTTGCTTTATCATTATTCTCATGGCAAATGCTCGATTGAGCTCTAATCTATGGTTTTATGTGTAAGATATGCATCCTCACTGGTCACGAACGACGGTTTGCCCCACATCACGCAAAGTAATGACATTTATGAATTTAATTGCCAGTGTGTTGCTGGATATGTGTGCCGAACCTCTTTGCACTTGCAGACACGCATCAACCAACATATACTGGCAGAAATTAGACGAGACATACCACATCGTTTTCGCCAATTTCGGAATCTGCCATTGGCCAACATCTAATTGAAAATTCAGCTCGTGCATATGCCTATAAAATGAATTGTTTCAGAATATTGCGCCGGGCTGACTCTTAAAATCAATTTAACATTTTGGAGTCTATCTTAATTTTTTTTTTTTCACGCAAGCCGTCACTTTGCCGACAGAAAGAATTTGTAAAATGATTAGATTTGTTTGGACATATATTTTTAATAGTCTTCATGCCCCCTCTGTCTTAATTGCACATATTTTAAATTATTATATATATATATATATATATATATATATATATATATATATCACACGAATTTATATTCGCCTGTTCTTCCCATTTTTTTCGTTTATCTCCAAGTATTTGCCCTTGCGTAACAATTTACTTCGTTATTTTGCATCTTATCACCAGCGATTAACTCCTGATGAGTTTGTTGGTGAAAGGGACACCTATGGTCTGTTCGTATATTATTTTCCAAGCACTGTATAGTTTTGGTATCGTTAAGAAATTATATATGAACTGTGTCGATCGCTGTATTGCAGATTAGTAAAATATCAATATTTCATTAAATTTATATCACAAAAAACTAAATTGTATCATCAAAAAATTGCTTTAATGTTAGTAGTTTCCCAAAATATTATTTAAATTCATGCGATATTCACGAACTTATGGAATTTTATTTTTCATCAAGGAATTTTCGCCGACTGTCGCTTTATTGCAGGTCTCTTAAAATGTTTTACGGTAAAAATACAATGTCTAATCATGAAAACTTTATTTCGTAAAAAAAATAACAAACAAAACATATCTGAGTGGTTAAGCCTAAAATAAAATAATTATTTATCGACACATCCACTATTTTTTAAATAACTTTAAAGAAACTTTTTTGTCCACCGTGGAAGTCAATTGCTTGATCTGAAAATGAGTTATGGCTCTGGCGACATCAACTATTTTCCTTCACGAAGCATCATTTGAAGTAAATTCTCTCTCCACTCTCATAAACTCATCTTTTCAATATTGATGAGAGATATTCAACGGGGTTAAGATTTGGATAACACGGTTGTCTAGTTATGAGGGTTTCTCCAACGAATCCCATAGAGTTAAAGAAGGCTGCAGTCGTCCAAGCAGAATGGGATGGTGCATCGTCATGCCTAAAAATCAACTGAAAACGATGTGACAATGGTAGATCATCGAGCCATAGCGACAAATGATTATTCAAAAAGACCCTGTACGCATTGCTGTTGTTACGCATTCTGGAATACGGAATACATAGCGCTTGAGCCCATGGAGGGCATAGGCGATCTACAACTTTTGCAGATGTTTTTATAGCGAGGAGTTCTTTTTACAGGGTGAGACTGCTGGCCCCACGCCCAACCTTCCCAGAAGTACATATAGCTCCTAGCCTTCCCAAATGGTCACCACTCTGATACTGGCCAGGCTCAAAGTTGCTTAACTTCGGTGATCTGGCGAGAATCGGTGTGTCAACGTGATTGTGCCGTACGGCATACGGAATGGTCCAATCAATATATCCCAAATGATTCCCGCCCTAAACATGATACCTCGACTTCCTTGTTGACTATGAATTCTGTAAGGAGTCGTAGTTTTGTTCAGGATCTAAACTTTAGCCCATCCATCCGGACCGTCAAGAATAGCACAAGCTTCATCTGTAAATAGAACACGTTGGAAATCTATGTTCATAAAATCTGTGCCCAAGTGAATCGTTTTTTCCTTATGTCGTTTTCTCAGTGGAAGCCTTGGAAAAGGTTGGAAATTCCTTGTCATCTCATTCAACACATTGCATCGGATGTTGGAGCGATTCCACCTCTTGCAAAAATGGATACGTCGGTGCTGTTAAGGTTTCGGTTGACTTTACTCCGAATGTTCTGAATATCACGATTTGAAAGGTTACTCCTGGTGCATTTCACCTTTCTGGTTTTGGTGTTTGATTTGTTCACAAAGTAAGCCAAGGTTCTTGGATCCCTTTCCAGATGCGCGGCTAAATAGATCTTAAAATTTGAGCATGTAAACAAAGTAAGCTATTTTTAAATTTTGCTCAAATGTCAAAGAAAAATGTGTTAAAAACGTAAATAAAATAAGTTGATTTTATTTTTACCTTTAATAGGTGAGCACGTAAAACTAAAGTTGGTTTATTAATGTGGCAGTGTTAATCCACATTAATAAACCAACGATTAACCAGACTCAAAACGATACGGAGGGCACGCTCAAGTGATTTTGAGTAATTTAGTGATTTTAAGCGATTTTAATCGTCTTTTAATCATCTTTTAATCATCTTTTCATTTCATCTCGCTATTTTCATTTTTCAATTTCATTTTTTTTATTTTTACTACTCGCCTGAGGATTACCAATGGAGATCGAAAACGTTCGCGATTATGGAAAATTTCTTTTTACACGTGGAAAAAAAGAGCAAATAGTTAATAAAACATGTTAAAAACACCTTGAAAAAGAGTTAAAAACATATCTAATTTGAAAAGGAAACATTAAATAAGTGGATAGTCCTTAATCCACAGAATTTCGAAGAAATACTTTCCTTCTCGTCAGAGGGAAGGATTTAGCAAAAATACGGGATCGGATTTTGCTTGCAAAAGTATTTGATGAAACCACAAGTAAGTCAAAGATCTTACTTGATAACAAAAAGTGAAGCAGAGGGAATAGGGTAAAGAAAGAAGTGATTTCACGTGAATAGATAGTCTAGTCAAAGGTAAAGTATCCAATGACGATAAAATCCAAAAATGCAAATCCAATAAAGTTATATATATATGTGTGTGTGTGTGTGTGTGTGTGTGTGTCCGTAAAACAAAAATTTAATTTTTTAAGTAAATTTAAATCACAGCAAAAGGAGAAAATAGGAAATTTTCGGTAAATAAAAAAGAGAGCATTGTGCACCAAATAAAAGAAAAAAGTCAATTTTAATTTATGCGGGCATTAAAATAAGTATGTATATAAGAATTTATGAAGAAAATACAACGAACACCTTTTATAAAGTGATTTTCTTTCATCTTTTATTTTATTTTTTGTTTTGTTTTAGCATAATTTTAGCAATTAGTTACACATTATTATGTTAATACAAACAAAATGCATGCAGTTTAACAATTTTTTATTTTTTTAATATATATCTGGACTTGTAAAACGTTATTTAAAATCAAATTTTGACAAATTTGGAGGCAAAACGTATCAATTTTAGTTTTGTCGCCGATTTTGTAAATGTATCGGCAATTTATTGTTCTGATGCTATGTAATTTACAATAACGGATTCCTTTTTTTACTTCATTTCTTATAAAATAATATTCAATATCTATATGCTTAGATCCTTGGTGAATTACTGTGTTCTGTACTAAGACTATGCTGGCTTAATTATCACAATTAATTACTACTGGAGTTTCAGTTAATTCTGATTCTTAAACAGTATTTAGAATAGCTTTTAGGTATAGCGCTTCTTGTGCAAAATGTGTTAGTTCTATAAATTTCGTCTCACAAATAGAGGGAGATACAAACTGCTGCCTTAGAAATTTCTATGAAATAATAGGCCAATTTTTTATAGTCTAAAACAATATCCAGTTATTCTTTTTCGATCTTAATCGTTTCCCCATTTTGAATCCAAAAATCCCTCTAACTGTAGAGGACTTGTTTATTTTCTAAATACTAAATGCTTTTCCTTAGTACCTTTTACGAAGGACTTGTTTAGCTCTGATTAAATTCTTCATTGTCAGTCTTGATAATTTTTTGGATAGATTTGTTATGGTGTAACACATGTCAGGTGTCTTAGCAGTAATTAGGTATAATAAAGCTTTCAGTTATCGCTCGGTATAGTTTATCGTCAATTATTTTAGATTCTGTGTGTATTTTTATTGATATCATTTCTGACCGGCGTAGAGCGTTCCTTGCATTCTTGCATTCCAAAGTTTAATGGATTTTATCAATGTACCTCGATTGATTCATTTCAGTAATTCTTTTTTCATGAGTAAACTGTATGTCCAGAAACCATTATATCTGGCCAAAATCGGTCATTTTTAATTTTTTGTTTAATCTGTTCTTAACACCGGTTAACATTATGTCACAATTTGATGCGATTAAAATGTCATCGACCCACAAAACTAAAATCAGTTTATAGTCTTTGTTTTAGGTATACAAACAGCAGTCCACTGGGCATTAGTTGAATTGTTCAAGCATATAATTATGAAATACTGCTCTGTCTCAGACCATACAGTTATTTATTTAGCCTCTACACGCAATTTTTATTTTTCATTATGAACCTCTCTGGAGGAGTCATATAAATTTCAATCTTTTTAAGTAAGCATTTTTCACAATTATTTGATGAATGTTAATGTTATATTGCGTTGCGATTTGCAATAAATATTTGATTGTGTTTAAGTTTGTAGTCTGTGAAAACGTAAAAAGAATATTTTATGTCTTTAATCTGAGATTATCTCTTTGCAACAAATCTCTTCTTGTGCTGTGATAACGCGTGACACTCTAGTCTTTTTTGTAAAGACCCACGGAGAAGAAATTACGTGTTTATCATTTGGGAGATGCATTTTATTATTTTCTGTTAAAGAAAGTATTTCATTTTCCACTGCTATTTTTCATTGCTGACAATGTTCTGAATTAATTGCTTCCTATAAGCTTTTTGGCATATAATCCATAGAATAGCAATTGTCGACTTGATAATCTCCTAAATTGTCGACCATAAAAAAATCGGGTCGTCTTCTACTTCTTTTTGGGGTAACGTTTTGATTAATTTTCGACTTTAACACCAGAATCATCGTTGCCATCATTATTAATACTCTATCCTCGTCAACTGCGACTTCATCATCATTTGTTTTATGAATTTGGGCAAATATTAATACATCCTCTTTATATGATGGATCTTCGTCTTTGACATTACATGTCTGTGAATTTTACACATCAGATTCTTTTTATTTTATTTTTGTCTGGAAAAACTACTAAGTAGGTTGGACTGGGTTTTTTTGTAACCAAAAAATATACCTCGATTGGTTTTTATATTTAATTTGCTTTTCTGATCTATAAATGCGAAACAAGTTGAACCAAATAAATGCATTCTGCTTAAATTTGGCTTTCAACCACATAAAGCTTTATATAGGGTTCTTTTGTTAAAGAAGCGCTTCCGTATATGTGAAGCAGTCATTACTGCATACGTCCAGAGATTTTAAAGCGAGTTTTGATTCAATGAGTAAACATTTTGCCATTTCAAAAAAGTGTCTGCCATATTCTTTTCGTAGTTCCGTTTGGGTGACGTGAATTAGGGGCCTATTTTTTTAATGTTTGATACGATCGTTAATTAATAAAGGTTCAAAGTATTTATTAATGAATTCTGTACCATTGTCAGAGCGGATACACTTTACTGCACCATAAAGGAGTATGTCAGCTAATGACTTTTTTTAGTTGCGAACAAGGTATTAGACTTGTTCTTTAAGAAATAGACCATTATAAAACCGAAATAATTGTCTACAAAATTTAATGTATATATGATGTTTTCTCTGCCTATCGGTTCCACGGGACCGTTTAAGTCACAATGTACTAGATGGGATGTTCATGGCCTTCTTGGATGGCATAATGTTTTGGTACTTGGTCATTTTACCTTGTGTATAAACGCTGCAGTCTGTCAAGTATTTTGATGCTTTTATTTTCATTCCCTCAACTACATTCGGCAACTTTTTGATACATGCAATATTGCAGTGGCCAAGAATTTTAAATCATGGCAGGCGATTTTTTATGGGACTATACTTTTTAAATAATACAGTATTCCATTTTTTAATATCGAATACAGTTCTATTCAAGTACACCAGTTTTGATTTATTTGAGCTAAAGTTTATATTTGCATCTTGTTTCGTAGCGGCTTGTACAGAAAATATATTTTGTTTAAATTTTGAGATTAGAAGAGCGTTTTCCAGAATACAGAGACTAAAGCCACCTTTATTATTCCTTAGCGAGATTTTAGCATCGCCTTTCTTCAAAACGATATCATTATCTCGACTGCCGTCGGCCAGCTCTACAAAGTTACTCTGAGAGTTAAAGTTGGCATCAAAGTTGATAAAATCATTATCCTTTGTAATTACATGCGCCGTTGCCCCCAAAACGACAAGAATTTTATTACAGTTTGTTGAAGTGTCAAATGTATATGAAAATGAAAATAAATGTTTACTAATGGAGCTCTCTATATTTTTAATGGAGTCCCTTTGATTTTTTTTATCTACATTGAAAACTCTTGTGATTGGGTCGCCCACAATTATAGCAAATAATGTTCGCCTTTTTCTTAGGAGAAAAATGTTTTTTTTGGGGGGGTGCAGTTTTTATTCAAGGTAAAAGTATACTTTCTTTAATTTTGATGGTTTTATGTGGGCATTTTGAGATTTAATGATATTTGTAGAGTCTTTTTTTCTGTGAACATATTCTCCGTTTCCTCATAACTCTTAGGTGCTACCTTGATTGATTAAAGGTCATGGGTTTTCTTTTTAAGTTATCACGGGGGTAAACAGATTAAAATCATTCGGCAGCCCTTTAAGATTAACAGACTGTCGCTAATAACTTTGCCTGACATTTTAAATTAATTTGCTGTTTTTCCAGCCCTTATAATATAATCTATAACCGTTTCGGCCTGCTTACGTTTTAAAGATGTCAGTTCAGCATATAAAAAAAATAATTTTTGGTTTTCCTTCCGCCAAATAATGCTTTCGTAATGTGGTCATGACTTTGCAGCCATCGCCAAGGCTTCGCATATTACAAGATATAGGCTTCTGTCATCTTAGCACTGTATTAATTCCACAAAGACAGTTGCATTCTTTTCATCAACTCAGAGGCGTTTGTTTTCAGGTTTTACTTGAATTATCTATTTCAATTACCTTTTGGATTCGTAAATATATTTTAAAAATTTACTCGCCACAATTCGAATTTTGATTCTGATCCATCGATTTAAAGTCACGCTGGGCCCCTAACCTCAAGAAATTAAAGCTATGTTTAATTTCAGAAGGATTTCCGATTGTAGCTATTCTATAGAAATCCTAGAAACGAGAACTTTTCCGTGGGTCGCTGTTCTGTACAAGTTCTGGACTTTATAATTTTGCAGCCAAACAGCAAAAGATCCCTCTCGTATCGACACGAAGAAATTATGTGCTGGAATGCTAACAGGTCCACTTGTTATGGAGCAATTCTGGTTTCTGATTGGTTGTTAGCAAAACGTGAATTAATTTGATTCGTTAGTTCCTATCGGAAGCGTTTATAAATAGAATCCAACAACTTTCGGGGATCATACCCTCATTATATATGGTGGGCATAAGTTTTCTTGCTGCTTCGATTGGATGGAGACTGGCCCAGTACCTGTCGGATTGAGGCACGCCGTCTGGGTATCGTGCAGGAGGTTCAGGCCTAGCCACACGGCTTTCGGCTGGGGTAAGTTTATTGATTGCTGCCTGGGGCAGCCTGACCTGGAAATGTCGACGGGCATACTCGGGCAATTTTTTACTTGGAAGAGTGCTTCTTCATTAGGCGTGCATGCTTGACACCCCTCTTTCCTGACCTTGTATAACATAATTCTGTGTTAATCAGTTTTAAATCTCTACCCCATTATATATTTAAAATATTGCAACAATTACTATATACACTATTTAGTAAAATGAAATCTACATTAAAGAAGTAGCCCTATTTTCATATTACATTTCAGAAAATCTATTTTAATAATTAGCTCCACGTTATTGTGTTTTGTAAAACAATTTTTTTTTTACTTTTTTTTTATTCAATTTTCACCTCAAACAAGGCACAGTGCCACTTTGAAGCAGGGGGCTACTATCAGGGACTTAATTAGCGGGGTCATTATGAAGGGAGATGAGTAGAAATATGTTTGTTAACATTACACTTGAACTTCTGCATATCATTGCAGTTGGGAAAGCAGAATCCCGGAAGGGAGTTACAAAGACCCGCAGTTCTGGGGAAGAAACTATTGGAGTAAAAGGCTTTCTTGCACCTAGGGATCTCTACTGTAAAGGGATGAGACTTAGTAGCTTGTCGGGTTTGTCGGGGGTAGTCACGTCGGGGAGGTACAAGTGTTTGCAGTTCGTCAGAGCATTCACCATTGAAGTATTTGTAGAACAGGCAGAGGGATGCACCATCTCGTCGATGGGACAGAGGCTGAAGCCTAGATGACAGTTCAGGACCTATCAGGTTGGCGACTCTCTTTTGAACCCTGTCCAGGAGCGAGAGACAAGAAGCAGATGCACCAGCCCAAATGTGACAACAGTACTCCATACATGGGCGAATTGTTGCCTTATAGAGGTATAGGATACTGGCAGGCGTAAGTAGTTTTCTAGCACGGTAGAGGGAGCCAACCTTCCTTGCAGCAGTCTTGGCAATGCTCTCAATGTATCTATTCCAGTTCATATTCCCTGTAAACTATAGGCCGAGGAGTTTAAAAGAAGTACTTTCAGGTAATGTGTTCTTGGCCATTGCTATTGGTGGCAGAGAAGGTTTCTTGTAGTTATTGAAGGAAACAAGCTTAGTCTTAGCAGCATTGAATGTGACCAACCATATTTGTCCCCATTCCACTACGGATTGGAGATCATCCTCTAGCGTTTCTGGCATTTACTTGGATATGTGTTCATTTGTTTCCCCTCATATCTGTTATAGAGAGTGGTGTCATCGGCAAATATACCCATCTCCGAAACAATTTTATCATTTATATTATTTACATTTAATTAAAATTCTATTTAATTAGATTAACTGTCGATAATTATTAGCCGATACCAGGCGACTTTAAAAACAGAAATGTTTATTTTTAAGCTGTGAGAGTTATTTTCTATTTAAGCTATGGGAGTTAGTTCATGTTTAATTTTCTTAAAGAAAAATGGATCTGTTTTATGTTCTCATAAATCCAACATGTGATAAACTTTCAGGAAAATCAATCTTATATAGACTGTGACTAACCGCTTGACCCGCGAATATATTTCATCGTGGCAACGCCGAGAAAATACAGCCAGTACACACACACGCACATACACACACACACACACACACACACACACACACACACATATATATAAATATATATATATATATATAAATATATATATATATATATATATATATATAATATGAAGGAGAGTATTGACCCAACGTCAAGGCAGTTCAACGCTGTGGAGTAAGGGAAGATGATTATCTGGTTGTCATGACAACCTAGCTTTGCAAAAATGGTCATTAGAGCTGTGAGGGAGTGAAGTCGAATAGGTGAGTAGGTATTGTTTGGTGGGATTATGGGCAGTGTAAATGAGGATGAAGCATACATATAACAAAGGGTTGTTTGATAAGAATTTGGGGGTTATAAGCTTATTGCGAGACAGAATTTATCTGAAGGATTAAAGGATTTTTATTGAGTTTTTTGTGGATTTTCGGGATTGAGGAAAGAATAAATGGCAATTAGAGGAAGAAGCGGGGGATCCTGTCATAGTGAAACCAATAGAAAAGAAAGAAGAGATGAAAAGAATTACGCTCGAGCTCCCCGTACAAATGTATGTATACCTGTGTAAGCATACTCAAAAGCACACACAATATATATATATATATATATATATATATATATATATATATATATATATATATTATATATATATTTATATATAGATACACACACACATACACACACACACACACACATATATATATATATATATATATATATATATATGCTTGTGTATGCGTGTGTGCAAGTATGGATATTACTTATATATCTAGATTATATGTAAGAGAGTCGTTTCCTTCTTTCGCTATCATGCTTCAGTACTTTAAAATTTATTCTATGCAACGTGACCTGCCTGCTCTATTTAACAAAGTACACATCTGACTGATTCATACAAACTGCAAGGTGCACGATTCTTTTGCTTGACTGATCACCGGCAAATATTGGGACCGAGTGTGTCCGTCCAGTTCTTGATGCATTTTCCACGGTCGCTTTTGTCCATCACGGACACGACTTGAAATAATTCTGGACACTGTGCTGAAGTACTTTTTTCTTTGCATTCGATACCAATATTTTATCCCACCCGAACGGCTTTTCCGATGCGCCCGTGCATATCTCTGAAAGGTCCTGTCTGTCGGCACTTCTGTTGGTCACGCTTCTCATTTTAGTTTTAGCGACTTTAAAATAGTACATATGCCCCATAAAGATAGCACCTGCCCTGTTTTTGTGTTTTATGGAACCATTATGTCAGAGTTTTTGAGAATAGCTCGCGTTGCTTTAAAATTAACAGATTTTATACCACCAGTTTCTAGCTTAGTAATAAGGATGATAAAAAAATGTGGGGATATAAATAAAATATTTAAACAGTTAAATAAAGCATTTGTTCGTTATCCTGATACTTTTAAATCGTTTAAGATAAACCAGACTATATTAATAAAGGAAATCCAAAACTATATTAGCAATGTATAAAATGTATTTATAATTGCATATAATAAATTTATATATTAATAAAAAAGAATGTATATATGTAAAAATATTTTTAAACTTTATATATCTAATTTTAAATAAATAAGAATGTAAATATACTAAATACTAATTATAGTGGGGGTGATAAGTAGTTAAATGGATTAATTCTAATCTTATAAATACAAGACTGATAAATTAAAAAAATTAAAAATGTATCCATTTTAAATGTGGAAATTGATGAATCGCAGAGGTAAGAAATTCATTTTTATAGTATGAAAAGGTTAGTAATTGCAATTAAGAATAGGAAATTGGATCAAATGTTTGTAACATGTCTTCTTCCTAAGATTAAGGGTGGTGGTTTTTGATCGACACTGCTGGGTGGGGAGCCATGATGTAACATACTGTTTTGTTTTTAAATCCCCGAAACAGTGTTTCATGGTAAACAACTGATGATCCCTTGAAAAATAAATTATTGGTATTATAGTAAATTCGAGAGAGAGTTGATGCAGTGATTGCAGGTGATTAAATGACTTACTGACTACATGGTTTTCTAACGAATGATAAAACATATTTTTTGTATAGTTTTAAAGGTTAAAATCTTCAAAGACTATATATATATATATATATATATATATATATATATATATATATATATACACCTATGTTCATCGATTCGGCACGCTTGAAAAGATATCTTTTTTCTTGGTCTGTCACGCCTAAGTTTAAAAAATGTTTTTCTTAGTCTGTAACACTAAAGTTTAGAAGAAGATTTTGGGGGTCGGTTACGCTTACGTTTTAAAAGAATTTTTCTTTGTCTGCCACGCCTAAGTTTAAGAAGAGATTTTTCTTTGTCTATCAGGCTTAAGTTTAAAAAGAGAATGTTCTTAGTTTTTCACTAAGTGTAGGAAAACTTTTCATGGTCTGTCACACTTTAGTTTGTAAAGACTTTTTTGTTTATCACGCTTAAGTTAAAATAAAAAGTTTTCTGTTATGCTTAATGTTAAAAAGGGATTTTTCTGGGTCTGTCAGGTTTATGATTATATAGATATTTTTCTGGGTTTGTTATGCTTAAGTTTAAAAAGAATTTATCTTTGTCTGTCACGCTCAAGTTTAAAAAGAATTTTTCTTAGTCTGTGACGCTTAAATTAAAAAAAGATATTTCTGGGTCCGCCAGGCTTATGTTTGAAAAGAGATTTTTCTTGGTCTGTCACGCTGAAATTTAGGAAGGTTTTTTCTTAGTCTGTCAGGTTTTAGTTTTAAAAGAATTTATTGTGTCATGCTTAAATTTAAAAAAAATGTTTTATTGACTGCCATGCTTAAGTTTAAAAAGAATTGTTTTATTGTTCGTCATGCTTAAGTTTTAAAAGACTATTTCTTGGTTTGCCACGCTTAAGTTTAAAAAGATTTTTTTCTCCGACTGTCATGTTTAAGTTTAAAAAGAGATGTTATTTTGCTCGTCCCCCTTAAATTTAGAAATATATTTTTTGTGTGTCTATCACGTTCACTTTTGAAAATTGTCACTTCTCTCACGCGTTTAAGTTTGGCATAGCATTTTCATTGCTTTGTCAAGGTTAACATAGTCTTTCGCCTGTCTCTCAAATCAAAGTTTTGAATACAATTTTCGTCGGTCTGTCAGTGTTAAATTTAAAATATTGCACTTTTCTTATTTGCGTTTTTTTTCCGTTTGCGTTTGTGTTCTTTACATTTTTTACGCTTTAACAGTTTAATCTTTTTTTTTTACGACATTTGACCCTTTTTTCATTTTTTTTACGTTGAGTGTGTGGTAAACCGGATGTTCGTTATGTTGGGAGCCAATGCGCGGCGTAAAAATAGGTATATGTTCTAAAGAGGGAGTTCAGAACGGGTATATTTTAAATATAAAAGGATTAAAGGACTGCAAACGGTTATATGTAGCATACAGGAGTGTATATGTGGCGAAAATTGTGGGACGTAGGCCTACCTCTTAAACGACCTTGGTGTGCGCTTTGCCGACGCAGGGTCGTGATGCTCAAAAGGGTCCAAGATGGCGCCTGCGGCCTTATATAAAAATGCAGTCTCGCAGAATCTCAATATGCAAATTTGGAGGACTCTGTCTTTTATAAAAACAGGTCACTGGAGCAGATGGGATAGTCGTGAAAACGAATCTACGGAAAGTACCGACGGACGACGCTACGGCAGTGAGCTGAGGTTTTGTGTCCTCTTTTTTTTTCCTTTGCAACAACTAGCTATCTCGGCGTAATTTTTTTACCTAGACCGATTCGACCTGAAGCTGATACCAGAGCTTAACGGGTCCCCGGCTTGTCCTTCGGTGGTTAAATGGCTGGAGAAGGCCGAGCGCATTTGCCGGTTGTGCAAAATTAAGGATTCAGCTTTGGTCATCCCATTGAGGCTCACTAAGGGGGGGGGGCTTATGCCGTGTATCATCAGCTCGGGGATGAGGCGACAATGAAGCAGATAAAACAAGCGTTGTACGGAGCATTCGATGCAGACCCTTTTGGTGCCTGGAGGCAATTCTCTGAACGTTGGCTTGGGTTAGGGGAAAGTGTGGACATCTACCTGGCCGACCTGAAGAAGCTTGTTGCTTCCTTCGGCGGTGCAAGCGACCGAATATTGGCATGCGCCTTATTGTCTGGGCTCCCAGATGACGCCAGTCGGCTGTTGCGGGCGTCGTCGAAGCTCAATGAGCTTGAGTTGGAAGAGTTGTTGGCTAGAGCCCGAAACATCCTAAAGGACGATGTAAAGCAGGTCTCGGCAGCGGTTGACGCACTGGAATTGCCTACAAAGAGTCCACGGTTCTACAAATGTGGCGGCCCCAACCATTTCACCAGAGACTCTAGAAGCGGCGCGAAGGGTAATTGCTTTTGACATATCAAAGGCCTTTGATAGAGTATGGCAAAAAGGTTTACTTCACAAGATCTCCAGCTACGGTATAGCTGGAAATGTCTTCTCGATTATTAAATCATTTCTCTTTGATAGGGTCATAAGAGTAGTGGTTGATGGACAGAAATCAGAAGCTCACAATATAAATGCTGGAGTCCCTCAGGGGTCCATCCCACTGATCCACATTAATGATCTTCAAAATCACATCCTTACATCATCCATAGACATTTATACTGATGACACTAATATTTATGGTCGCAAATCTAAGACTGTAAACGACCAACTTCTCTCTGATTCTCTCTCCTCTGATCTTGAGCAAGTGGTACAATGGGGAAAGAGGTGGCTTGTTACTTTTAATGCATCTAAAACTAAGCTTTTACCTTTACAACATCAACGCTCTGATCCCCATCTAGCATCAACTGAAATGAATGGCTCTCGTCTTATGGAGGCCTTATGTTTTGATAAGCCTCTGGGCTTGACCTTTACTCCTGATCTTAAATGGAACACATATATTAAATCCGTTGCCAAGTCCGCTCGAAAAATGGGGCGGATCCTTCTATCGATCCAGTAGATATCTCACTGCTGATGCAATTCTCTATCTATATAAGAGCCATGTACGTCCAAGTATGGAATACTGTTGCCACATTTGGACAGGGGCTGCTGGAAAGGTCTTATCCTGCCTTGATAGAGTACAAAATAGACTTCGTAGCTTCGTAGGTGATGTCCTTTTCTCTTTCCTGCAACCTCTATCCCACAGAAGAGATGTTACGAGTTTGTCTCTGCTTTATCGTTATTTTCATTCTAAGTGCTTGGCTGAGTTCCAATCTATGGCCCCCCTCCCCAAATTTTCACAAGAAACACTCGTCTAGAAGAAAACACCATCAATAATTCCCCCTACTCTTTATCTCTGCCTAAACCAAAACGTAGACTCCATGAGCAAAGCTTCTTTCTTACACCTGAATGCCTATGGAATTGTCTTTCGTTTTCCTGCTTTCCAGCTGACTACAATATGGTTGTCTTCAAGTCTAACGTAAACAAGTTTTTGATGAGCCGTTCCATATAAGTTAACAAATTTACCGAATTGCCATTACTAACGATAACTATATTGTCAAATTTCTACTGTACACTCTTTAACTTTTATCCTCGAGTGGCTCTTGGTTTTGATAAGTGGTGATGCCTATGTAAAAAAAGCGCACCCCGGACTATGGAGCACGGAAACGAGGACGTTGCGACAAGCCAGGACACATAGCACGGAATTGTCCAGGAAACGAGCAAGGGGAGGAAGCCGCGGCGCAAGCACCATCCTCAAAGCAACACTGAAAAAGGCGCTTCCGGTAGGGACAGTGTCGAGTTGATGGGTGTAGGTGCTCAGCGCCGGTTGACATCGGATGCACCCAAACCCTCATATACAAGAAATGTTGCACCGCATGGACGAAACAGAAGGCAGAGGTTCGCTGGTGTGTTATGGGGTGGGCATTGTCCATATGAGCGTTGGCGATGACCCCCCCCCCGGTGGCTGTGAAGTCGTTGGTGGTCGACAGGGAGCTTCTTTGATACGACCTTCTCCTTGGAATGAACACTATTACACAGCAGAGAGGAATCACTGTGGACAGCGCCAGTGAAGTGAGGTTTTCCCAACACAAGGAACAGGTCTGCGTGGCAATCACTCTTGGTGAACACGACTTCCACGCGGAATACGACAAGGACACAAACGTGTGGACCGCGTCCTGGAAGTGGTCGGGCGACAAGCCACCAGTATTCTTGCGGAATCGGCTGACGGAATATCCCCCTTCCGCGTGGCTCAGGGGGCAGTAGGAGGCAGAACTCCAGGTTTGGATGGATAATGGCTGGCTGGTTCCGTACCCAGAGGATGAGTTCAGGCCACCAAGGGGGATGATGCTCCGATGGCCGCTAGGCAAGAGAATAAACATAAGGTCCGACCAGTTATAGATTACCGGGAACACAATGATCAAGTTGACCCACCCCCGGCGGGGGCTGACATCTGCGCACATAAACTGAGGGAGTGGCGGCAGCTGGGAGAGTACACAGTAATCTTGGACCTGCGAAGAGCCTAACCTGCAGATACGCGTCGATAAATCGCTGTGGCATTCCAGACGGTGGAGATCAAAGGGACTCTCTATTGTTTGACCAGGCTACAGTTCGGCGTGAACTTGGCCCGAAACATTATGACAGCCATTATGAAGGAAATCCGGCGTCAGGATGAAGCCATGCAACAGGCGACGTCGTCGTATATTGACAACATTTTTGTGAACGAAAGCCTCATGTCTGCCCAGGCAGTGATAGAACACTTTGAGAGCTTCGGGCTGTCGTGCAAGGAGAGAGAGCGCCTGCAAGATGGAGCGAAAGTTCTTCGCTTGCATGTGAGCGGCAGCGCAGATGGCCTCCGCTGGGGAAGAGGTGATGACATCCCGGAAGTTCCATCCAACATCACGCGTCCGAGCGTTTTTTGCGTCTGCGGAAAACTGCTGGGCCACTTCCTCGGGTATGGGTGGCTACGGGTAGCGGTTGCGGCCATAAAGCGACGTGCGACTTCCATGTCAACGGGATGGGACGATGAGGTGCGCGATCCCGCCCTGTGAAGCATGCTGATGGAAGCTGTGGCCAGAGTGACCGAGGACGATCCCGTGTGAGGGAGCTGGTGTGTCGATGGGAGAGAGTTTACAGTTTAGGTGGACGTCAGCTCACTCGGTTTTGGCGTTGCCCTGGCGGTCGACGGATTTATCGTAGAAGATGCCTGCTGGCTTCGGCCAGAATATGACGCCGGGTACATAACCTGGCTGAACTTGATACTACACTCAAAGGAATAAATCTGGCGCTTCAGTGGCAGGCCAGAGTGCTACAAAGAGGGACGTGAAATCTGTTGTGAGGATCTGCAAAACCTGTCGGTCGATCGACCCAGCTGGCAATGGACGTAACTCACGACAACGGCGGGCATTTTTTGACGCTCATCGATTGCGGACTGTCTAGATTTGCATTGTGGTGGCCCCTTCACTGGCAGGACTCGGTCGTGGTAGTCCGTGAGCTAGAAAGTGTCTTCCTCGAGCATCGTACCACTTCTAAGATACTGAGCGACAATGGCACCGTCTTTGTAAGCGGGCAGTTCAAACAGTTTGCAGACAGCTGGGGTATACCTCTGCGATTTCGGTGCGCCCATGCGCCTAGCGGGAGTGGAATTATTGAGAGAAACCACAGGCCGTGAAGACCATCGCAGCTAGGAAGGGGTTTACGGTCCCTGAGGCGGTCTATTGGTATAATGTCACACCTAAGGATATTTCTCCCTCTACTGCGCCAGCTAAAGCACTGCAAAGGTACCACGACAGAGTGAGAGGCATAGAGACAAGCCAACTGCCCGAGCCGGAGGCGACAAGAGAGAGAGAGAGTACCAAACAGGGGGATGTCGTCTGGGTTAAGAACACCCGTGGCTAGTGCACCACACGCTACGAAACCGGGCGGGTTACTGAGGTGATCAGCCCGCAAACCGATTGCAGGTTGACGGGGTGGCCCGTCATATCAAGGATCTTAGATCGACATCACGTGCAGCCGCCACTCGGCGATGAGACCGAGACTGGATCCGAAACCAGTGAACCATCATTCTGTGTTATGCCGACTTTGTCGGACAGCGACCCTGGAATTAGCAGCGTTAGGTTCACCAACCCTGAAACCCAAGACGAAAGCACAGGCGAGGACGAAGCCCCCGGTCCGCCTCTCCGAAGAAGCCTCCGAAGAAAAAGGCCACCGCATCCCTGCCATCTCTGTGATGATGATATCAGGGAGGAGTGTGGCGAAAATTGTGGGAACGCAGGCTTACCTCTTAAACGGCCTCAGTGTGCGATTTGCCGACGCAGGGTCATGATGCTGAAAAGGGTCCAAGATGGCGCCTGCGGTTTTATATAACAATGCAGTCTCGTAGAATCTCATGTGCTCTCGCGCACATATGCAAATATGAAAATTTGGAGGACTCTGTTTTTTATAAAAACAGGCCACTGGAGCAGATGGGATAGTCGTGAAAACGAGTCTACAAAAAGTACCGACGGACGACGCTACGGTAGTGAGCTGAGGTTTTGTGTCCTCTTTTTTTCTTTACAACAACAGTATATAAGCAGTGTAGCTGTATAACGAGCGTATATATTATGTTTGTCATGGACATATATGTATATATATATTGGGTATGCGTGTATACCTACTACCTCAGGGAGATAAACGCCTCTGCCTTCCATAGTTCCAGGTCAACCTTGGGCAAGGTTTAGTACCTGTTAGCCTACCTCACAAGTTCTGGGGGTTACTATATTGTCAGAACTATATATATATATATATATATATATATATATATATATATATATATATATATATATATATATATATGCATTTTTGCTTGCTTGTGTGTATGTGTGTGTATATGTCCAGCTGCCGGAGATGTTAAAACTCCTTGATAATAAAACATGCACTCTGCTACTGCTCAGTCATCTCACTATTTCAATTTGTCACTGTGCAACCAGAGGTAGGGTGCGAGAGGGTACAATATGTGTAGCACAAGCATGTTGTGTCGCGATCGTTATATGCGGATATCTTCCTGAAAACAACAAAATAAAATGTCCTATGGCGACGTGCACAGGCGTAGCGAGCTGGAAGTGCATAGCCGCAAATCTGCACATTGGCGGCCAGTGATTTATTTAACATCGTCGACTATATCGCTTACAGAGTGGAAGCAACTTCGGTGGATATCTAGCGGCTGCGCAGCCTTTTCTATGGACACACTGTTCAGCCATGAATTTAGGAAGGATCTAGAAAAGGTGACCTATAAATTGTCTACCCTTTTATTATCTGGTCGGCTTCTTGCGGTCGGCGGGTGCTCTATATTTGCAGGAGAAACAAGATAATGTTGAAGAAAAATAATAAACACTGAAAATCAAAATTTCATCAGGAGAAGAAAAACCTAACTGTTCCTACGTGGAATGTGGGAACATTGTTAAATGTCCTGGAGAGTAGATAATGTGTTATCAACAGCTCCGGCAACTCTCGCTTCTCCTTATTTGTCCTTCAGTCCTCATTTCTAATGAGTGATTTTTCTGATAAAGGGTGAAGAAAACGCTGCTTTATAAGTCGGCAGTACTTGCGTGAACCTGAAATGTCGGAAAATTTCTGTTTCTATGTCTAATCTTGTGACCATGTCACTAGTAAAGGTGCTGGAGGCTGACGTTATCCGCCTCATAGTCAGGGACCCGAACCTTGGATAACCACTAAGGAGGCTGTCCTGTCAGCAGGTGCAAAGTACTGGGGCTGCTGTATTGCCATTTGGTGAATGGATTCTGGACACAGGAGTAGTTTCTGGTGGGGCGTCTCAATGCCATACTAGTATGTAATTCTAACGGCTTTACCATTTCATGTGCTACAAAAATAATTCCTGTCTTTTTCCCTCTTACTTTCCCTCTCTGTCCTGCTCTAACCAAATCTGTCGACCTGTTCCACAAATCTCAAAACGTCAGCATGAAATATCTCCAGAAAAAAAAACACGAATAAACTTAGAACCCTATCCTCCAACGTAGACCTCAAATACCATGTCTCCGTCTCCAACATCAGGGGTATACGTTCCAACGTTCCAGAGGTTGAAACCCAATTACAGGAGAAGAAACCGGACGCATTCTTTCTAAGCGAAACTGTCATAGGGCCGAACACTTCCCTAGATGAATTCATAATTAAAGGATACTCTAACTTAACATCTAAATCTGATTCCCAAGATCGCCATGGGCATGGAATATGTGCCTACATTAAATATCTCCAGAGAAAGCCTTAATTTACCTTATATGTGCTTCCGAGATGCACTAAAATTGGGTACGCGTGCGTTGGCATGGATACGCTCATATACAGATACATACATTTTTTTTTTTTTTTTTTTTTTTTTTTTTTTTTTTTTTACATTTTCACCCCAAACAAGGCAAATTGCCACTTTGGTGTAGGGGGCTACTATCAGGGGCAACAACTACTCGGGTACTATGTAGGGATTTGGGCAGCAAGGTGTCGGTTCACGTTACACTTGAACTTCTGCACGTCAGTACTGTTGGGGAAGCAGGGACCTGGAATGGAATTCCAGAGTCTTGCGGTTCTGGGGAAGAAACTATTGGGGTAAAAAGATCTTTTACATCTAGGGACCTCTACAGTGTGGGGGTGGGATCTAGTAGCCTGTCGGGTTTGTCGAGGGTGCTCGCGTCGTGGGGGCACAAGTGATTGCAGTTCGTCAGAGCATTCACCACTAAAATACTTGTAGAAAAGGCAGAGGGATGCAACATTTCGTCGATGGGACAGAGGCTGAAGCTTAGATGCCAGTTCAGGGCCTATCAGGTTTGCGACTCTCTTTTGAACCTTGTCAAGGAGCGAGAGACTAGTAGCAGATGCACCAGCCCAGATGTGGCAGCAATACTCCATACATGGGCGAATGGTGGCCTTATAGAGGTACAGGATACTTTCGGGTGTTAGTAGTTTTCTAGCACGGTAGAGAGAGCCTACCTTTCTTGCAGCGGCCCTGACAATGCCTTCAATGTAATTGTTCCAACTCATGTTTCCTGTGAACGTTAGGCCAAGGAGTTTGAAAGATGGACTCTCAGATAAAGAGTCGTTGGCCATTGCTATGGGTGGTAGAGAGGGTTTCTTGTAATTATTGAATGAAACTAGTTTAGTCTTGGCAGCATTGAACGCGACCAACCACTTTTGTCCCCATTCCACTACAGATTGGAGGTCTTCCTCTAGTGTTTCTGCCATTTCTTTAGAAATGTGTTCATTCGTCTTCCTGTCGTGTCTGCCATAGAGTGTAGTGTCGTCAGCATATATACCCATCTCAGAGGCAATGTTGTCGGGGAGGTCATTTATGAATATCAGGAACAATAGAGGTCCAAGGATAGAACCCTGGGGCACTCCCGCATTTATATCATATTGTTTAGATGTGCGACCGTCGAGGACTACCTGGATTTTTCTCTTATCTAAGAAGGATTTAATTATGTTAAGTATTCTACCAGTGATACCGTATGATCTGATTTTACTGAGGAGACCCTCATGCCATACCCTGTCAAAAGCCTTAGATATATCTAGAGCTACCGCTCTGCCTTCCCCCGCTTTGTCCAGTGAATGGTATATACGTTCAGAGATTACAGTGAGGATGTCTGCTGTGGAACGGGCTTGTCTAAATCCATATTGTTTGTCAGTCAGTAGTTTAGCATCTGTAAGATGATGGACTAGAGCATGGTTAATTATGGTCTCAAATATTTTTGCAAAAAGTGGGAGGAGGCTAATGGGGCGATAATTTGATGGGTCAGTCCTTTCGCCAGAATTCTTGAATACTGGTACAACAGAAGCAGTTTTCCAACAGCCCGGAAAGCAAGCTTCATTAAGACATTTGTTGTAGAGTTTGGAGAGAACTGGAGCTACTTCGGCTGAGCACTTTTTTAATAGCACAGCTGGGATAAGATCGGGTCCACATGCTTTTGAGGTGTCAAGGTTTTTTATGATAGCATGCACCTGAGCAGGGGTGGTTTTCAGATCGTCTAGTGTGGCGTCTGTCCGCATAGGAAAGTCAGGTAGGGGGTGGTTGGAAGGGTCCAGTGTGGAGTTTGAGGCAAACCGACTGGCAAGCATGTTAGCCTTGTCGGTTGCTGAGGAGACAATCTCGTGATTGTTGGTTAGTGGGGGAATTGTTGATTGCCCATTATTTACTACACTGTTGTAGATTTTCCAGAAGTCTCGAGTTCCTAGTTTTTGTGCTTCGATGCGCTTTTTAGTGGTTTCCGTAAATTCTCTCTTAGCTGTCGCTATTTCTTTCTTAACGTTATTTCTAGCTTCTATATACTTCAGTCTGTTTGAACTGGACTTATGTCGGTTAAACCTACGGTATGCATGCTGCTTTTGAGTAATGGCAGTTGCACAAGTCGACGTAAACCATTGGGGAGAGTGGGGCTTACTATAAAATTTCCGCATGGGAACATGCGCTTCGATTGCAGTTTTGAACCAGTCAGTGGTCTCGTTTGCACACTGTTCAGCAGGGAGAGAGAAAATATTTTTCCATGGAGCATCTCTAATTAGTTCCCTGATGGCTTCCCAGTCAGCCTTATTATAATATCTCGTTGTTTTGAGCACTGGCTCTTCAGTTTTGGGTCTAGAATTTAGGGCGATTTCAACCATTATCACTGCATGATCAGCGTTACCGAGTGGGCTGTGGACCTTCGTTATGCAGTCATCGGGAACTGTGGTCAAAAACAGATCTAGAAGTGATGCGTGTTGTTCTTCCTGGTCAGGGAAACGGGTTGGAAACGTAACAATTTGTGATAGGGAGTGAGATATAGCGAAGCTATGGGTTGTGCTGCCCGCTGCATCTGTGTGAGTAGAGAATCCAAGCCAGTTTTTGTGGTGGACATTAAAGTCACCAAACACATGTATTTGTGCGCTAGTGTCGAGGGACAGTGCCGTGTCTATGCTGTCAGATACTTTGTTTATTATGGAGCAGTCCTGAGTCGAGGGAGAGCGGTAGAGAAAATAATAGTAGCTAATACTGTGTTGCACGTTTAGTCTAAAGCACATAAAGGCTTGATCATCTGTTTCTAGGTTTGTTTCTCTAGTCAAGGGAAGGGTATTACGAATGTAAACTCCAAGTCCGTGCATATGTCTGTCAGAGTCCTTACGGCAGAGTGGGAGATATCCAGGCATGTTAAAGTGGTTAGAGGGAATGGAGGAGTGTAGGTTAGTCTCACTTAGTGCTAAGATATCCGGGGTATTTGTTAAGAGAAATGCTTCAACATCAGCTAAGTTAGTTCTAAGCCCACGGATATTTGTGAATGAGAGCCTCAAGGGAGGAGGCAAGTTGAATTTGTTTGTCCCTAATCCTGGTTTAAGCTTATTTTTAGATTGTACTGTCGTCATATTTTTTTAAGAGTTTCGGTAAGGGGGAGCTAAACAAGAGGTTATGCGGAGCTTCATACATCGATGCCCCTGCCCCCAAGGGGCGTCGATGTATGTATGTATCTGTATATGAGCGCATCCATGCCAACGCACGCGTACCCAATTTTAGCATCTTAAAGAAAATTTGACGTAAGCGAGCGCAACGCGGGTGTCTACGCATGCAGGCGCACATGTGTGCATATATTTGCACGCCAGGGTGGGGATGTATGAGACCGTTTGAACCCAGTTAACGACGGGTACTTTTGCTAGTATATATATATATATATATATATATATATATATATATATATATATATATATATATATATATATATACATGGTTGATCTTCTGTTTTAAATGCATTGGTGAAAAGAAAAACAAGTACCATACTATAACAGAAAAAAATGGAAAAGGCGTATTCTTTCGCCGAAAATTTTTCAATAAACATTATTTCAAATTGTTTATTATTTACGTTGGATGACTTAAAAAGGTACTTCTATATATGTAATCTATATGAGTTTCTATTTAAAGCAAGAAAGTAATCAATTATTATTTAGCACACGCCAAGTGCATTCCTGGACAATATATAAAAAAAACACCGTTTAACAACAACTGAACGGACTAGTTCCACCTAACAGTACTACCAGGTGGAAAGAAATAAAATTGATAAGGGCGAATTTCTATGCTAAAATATATCAATAAAAAATATTTTAAATTGTTTATTCTTTGCGTTTGATGGTTTCGAAACGTATTTTTATATACATGTTCCATATATATACCCACATATATATATATATCTATATCTATATCTATATATATATATATATATATATATATATATATAGATAGATAGATAGATAGATAGATAGATAGATAGATAGATTCAGACAGTCCACCTTCTACTGAAGATGAAAGTTATGGGAAATACATGTATATTCTGGTTAGGGGAGATGGCATATTCATCTAGTATCGGACTCAACGTTGCGCAAGTTCGGTTATCTAAAGAATGTATGCATATACACACGTTTATATATATATATGGGAGAGGTGTTAGTCTAGCGGCACTGATGAGTTGTGAAACAACGAAACAGGTCTGTATGTCGATGACTAAAATATATTTTATATATATATATATATATATATATATATATATATATATATATGCATATATATATGTGTATATGTGTGTGTATTATAATATATATATTATATATAATACATATATATAAAATATGTGATATACATAACATGATATACATATATATAACTATATATATATATATATATAGAGAGAGAGAGAGAGAGATTTCATGTAATATGCTTGTGTATATATTTGATATTTCTTATAGACCAAGTTTTTAAAGGTAACAGCTCGATGATAACTATGGAGCATAATTGAATAAACAATACAGTGTGGAACAATAAAAGTGTCGCCCTAGAAAAAAACAGCACGATTCCATTTTCATTTGATGAAAATCTGGGTAGTTTTGTGATTGTTGTAAACTGTGTACAAATCTCATGACTTAAAACGACACAATGTTCAACGGGTGAGATCGGGGATGCGCCACTGTATAACTCATGCTCTCTATCGATTCAAGTTATGACTATAAGACTATTTCTAGCACCCTCAGAATGCATCGCTGGGTTACCAAAAAAAAACAGGAACCTACCCAGCGTGATGAAAACAAAGTTTCCTCCCACGGTTATTGCGTTTGTGTGGTTTCAAGTGCTGGTCACATCATGCCTCCTCGCATCTTTCAAGTCGGCTAGAAAGTCAACACCATATAATTCATGTCAGCTCCTCTACATAATCAAGTTAGTTGAACTGAGTTTTTCAATAAAAGTTTTAAAATTAAGATGTAATATTGTTTTCTTTAGGGCAATACTTTTCTCGTTTCACCTTGTAATATGCTAAATCTCAGTAAACACCATTTTATTCAAGTTATTGTTTATCATTTTCAAATACAAAAAAGCGGTAAATTTTTACAGACGGTTTTGCTTATATGTGGAAACCAAAATTATTATGTCAATTCCAGATTTGACTCTATGCACTGCAGAAATTCAAAATTCGCATTTAAAGGCAACAAACAAACAAAATCTGCAAACAGACAGCGTACATTGAATGCATATTCCCTCGAGAAAGAAAAACATACTACGCTATTTTTTCCAGTCGCCGTTGGCTTCTACCAATGTATATTTAGCTAGAAATAGGCTTAGTGAACGTAAAATAGATATAAAAATAGCAATTACCTCAATAGATTTTATTGAAGATGCCACATTCTTTTAACTTTTAAACAAGTTAAACTCATAAAATTCATCTATAATATAAATCTCACCTGTCTGTTTTAATGTATGTATGTATGTATGTATGTATGTATGTATGTATGTATGTATATATGTCTACGTGTATGTATGTATGTATGTATGTATGTATGTATTTATGTATGCATGTATGTAAGTTTGTTTGCCTAAAACTTTCCACGGAGGCGACGGATTTTCAAGAAATCGGTATTATTTTTAAGCTCGAGCCTTCGGGTCATAAATATCGAAAAGAAAATGTCCCAAAACATACATTTCTTCACCCTCAATTAGGCATTTTTCTACAGGGAGGTGGTGTCTTTTTTCGGCGATATTTTCAAAAGTCATCTTCTTTTTTTGATTGTCTAGCCTTAATTTAAATCTAAGTCACTTCTGGTTTAGTGATGGGCGCAATAGTAAAGACTTCACATTTTTTTTCACGTTCTTTTCCTCCTTCGTGGTACGGGTTTGAGCCTGCCCGCTTACTATCACTTTTTTTTTTTTTTTTTTTGCTCAAGACACACCTCCAAGCATCAGGGCAACGGCGGGCACCCAGACTTGTTTTAAATAAATATCGGAAAAGTCTTTTGGAATCAATGCGAAGTACAAACTCAAACAAGTAAACAGCGCAACAGTTTCTACAATTTATCTCCATAAATCAGTAAAGTTATATTAAAAGAATAGAACTTAAACTAAGATACAGGTTTACTTTTGCCACAGAAAATAATACTGATTATAAAATAAAACATCAATAAAAATTAAAAAAAAAATACTCATTCCATTTACACATACAATATTTTGAATTATAACGACATTCCAAAAATAACAGATATAACATCAATTTTTTAATTCGTTTAAAAAAGGAAAATTCACTCATTTCATGCCATAAATGCTATACACACTTTTAATATTAACGGTAATGTTTTTCGTTTGACAATGAAAACAAATACATTCGTTTAGCATTGCAAACACGACAAAGATATTTCCAAATACTATACTGATATTTTCTTTAAAACAAACATTCTAAGGAAGTCTTGAATATGACGAAACTCCGATGATCATATAATTTAGTTTGTTAATTTTTCATCTCTTAATCACATCTCTCTCTCTCTCTCTCTCTCTCTCTCTCTCTCTCTGAATAAAGTCACCGATAAATAAGTAAATAAACAGATACGAGAACGAATAAACTAACAAATTCGCAACCAATTCAACCCTGTTCTCCACGAAGCTGAATCTTCACACTCATGATAGAAAAAAAAAGAAGCCTTCTATTGTTGAGGAATGATTTTCGCTCTTAATTTAGAATTCCGTTTTCGAAAATAAGGGTTGTTGCCTTATGAGGTTTCTAGTTTAAATACTTGTCGACCGAAACATGCTAATGACTGTGTAGCAACAAACTACTGCTTATGTAAAGAAATATATATATATATATATACACACACACATATATATATGGTAAACTCTCTCTCTATCTCTCTCTCTCTCTCTCTATATATATATATATATATATATATATATATATATATATATAATATGATAAACTGAACTGTGGTTTCTAAATAATACAGACACATATTTAATAGAATTAATAGTAAAGTTTCAACTCCAGACAGGCAGGTACCAAATCTCCATCAGTAATAGACATAACACTATTCTAGTGCTTAAAAGATACCATGATCAACCTACAGCCACGCAAATACATAATTCAATTTAAGTTTTAAGGCATATATATATATATATTTATATATATATATATATATATTTATATATATATATATTTATATATATATATATATATATATGTATGTGTGTTCAGTTTACCATATTTCACAGTAATGGACTACCATTCAATCCTCAATATAGAGCAGATGCACTGCCTGTTCTGTTGACGTTGTGCAATTCTCACAGGCATCATCTCCGTCTTGGGGGCAGATTATGCTGTATATGTTCGTTCGTAAGGATACCATGTTCACACATATTATGTCTTTCATTATTGGCGGTGGGTTATAGTATTGTATCTGTTATGTTGTTGTGAGATAATTTTCCCAAGCATTACCTCTCATCTTCTGGGGGTCAGAACATGTTCATTTGCTATGATACCATATACCCAAGCCTTACACACTCGTTGGTGAGCAATGTAGTAAACGTTTGCAATGCTACTATTCCTTCGAACTCTACAACTGAAAGAAGAATATTTCACTAGTATGTTCTTTCTACTCTTCGTATATTTGTCATTAGCACGCATAATATTCTGGATCATTCAACAGAACATCTATTCATCAAAATTACCCTCATAGCCGAACACGTGTTGTCATTTCTGAATTATGAATGATTAATAAATTACAACAAATAAAATAATCGTTTCAAATTATATTCAGAATAAAATAACGCCGTCAAACGTAATTTACATGACCGGAATTTTTTTCCAATACCTATCCATCATTCGAAAACGTTAACATTTTACTGCATCTTAGGGAACTACAGCATAGTAATGTTTAAATCCACTCTCAATATTTTTTCATAAACCGTGCTTATAATAATCAAAATTTTCTATATTAGTTTGCATTTTCACTTCTCTCTAAAAATCGTCATCGTTCAACAGACAACCTATCTAAGCTGAATTTAGCATTGATAAGTGATGGCTTAACAATAGATATTTTCGTCTGTTGATCTATCAAGCATAGCTGTGGTACAGGATTGTGTCCTTTCATCGAGAGATTAGAATCAAGTGTAAATGAACATCTTTATAGACCGACATTCATAAGGTAATTTCCCGGACACACTTCCAAATGTCTAGCTGAAATTTTGGTTGATCTTGCTCAAATTTTACATGCGCAATGATGTATATCAGGACAGAATAGTGACAACAAATTTCCAATTACAGGAGTCTATTATGCTTCATTGAGTGACCAGAATCAAGTGTAAATGGAAATTTCATAGCAATACGTGCGTCGACTTTCATTAAATAATCTCGCGGACTTACTTACAATTGCCTAGTTGAAATTTTGGTTGATCTTCCTGAAATTTTTGGGATCCAGCTGAAATTTTTCATGTCCAATAATGTATATCAAGACAGAATAGTGATAATAAATTTCCTGGCAAGGTTACCTCAATAACAGGAACCTATTATGCTTGACGTTTGAAAATAACATAAGAGAGACTATCAAAATTAAAAGGCGGGACAGTATCAGCAAAGAAATGGTCCTCCTGCAAGATAACGATCCGACTCAAAATATGCATGTTGCCAGATGATAAGAACAGGCTATGAAATATTTTCCCATCCCCTATTTTCCTGAACTTCTAAATTTACCCTCTTCCTAGAAAGAAAAATGTTTCACAGATGATACAGCCTTGATTTTCGAAGTTCCTAAATAGTTGAAGGTCAACCTGGGATGCTATGTAAAGACATTCTCCAAATCTGCATTAAACAACGGAAGAAATGCATAATTCTGGGTGATTTTCTGTGTAGAGAAAGACTAATAACTCGGCCAAGTTCCGCAACTCTACTTCTCTGACAAGTGAATCAGAGTATTAGTTATTGAACACCTCCTGTATATAAAGTTATGCGCAATGCACCGATAGTCGGTCTGTGACGTGTTTTCACCGCTAGATTTGTGACTTTAATTAACGCATCTTAAGAACATATCAGTTCTTTTATTTACCCAGCCTCATTATCGAAGAATATTCAGCGAAGTTGTTTATTTGATTATTTCTAAAAGATTATTTAGATCAATTTGTATTCGCAGGAAAATTATTATTGGATTTCCATCGATTAAATGATTATTTACGCAGATCGATACGCAACCATATCGAAAGATGCCCCTCCACACACGAAAAAAAAAATAAGTCGCACCTGTAATTACGATGTTTTGTTTTTGTTCTAAAACCTCGCCAAAAGATTTGCGTTCAGATTATAAGCCTTCTTCGTCATTGTTGATCTCAAGATCGAGCAGTTTATTTGCGTCGATTCCATTCGGCTTCGATTCAATCCAAAAATATGACATTTCGTTTCGATGACTGCAAAAAAAAAAAAAAGAAAAAAGAAATAAACATTTCCGAATTCTGATGAACGAAAAACGCGCATGTATTTATGGCCACCGGTTTTGATTAAAAACAGACATTTTTTTTCTCGTTCATTTATATTTTCGTTGTTTCATTTTTTTTTTCGATTTCTTTTTTTACAATTATTGAATTGGATCTAAAGGAAAGAGAGAATTCCAATCGGATACAAGTATTGATACTAATTAGCTTAAAAGAGTTGAAGTATACAAAACACACACATACCCCCTTTCTCTTTTTCTCTCTTTCTCTCTGTCTCGTTCTTTTGCGTATACATGAGACATTTGTGTCTCTAAGTAGAAAAAATAATTGCTACTATTTATTCCAATATATATATATATATATATATATATATATATATATATATATATATATAATTATGTTTCGGCAGTCGTTTGAAAAGAATATCTTATTTTTCTTTTATTATTCCCCCTTTTCTTTTCTTTGTATATATTTGTGAATTATTCCATGGATTTTGGCCTTTTGGATTATTTTGGACCATATTTCAATTACGTGATTTCCTTGGATTTTACTTACGCAAATGCAAACTCAATAAACTTTTTTGGATTTATATTTTTGGATTTTACCGTCATTGAATTATTCACCTTTCACCAGACTATCCATTCAAGTGTAATCACCTTTCTCTTCATCAGATTCCGTCTGCTTCACTTTTTGTTATCAAGTAAGGTCTTTAACTTACTTGTTTCATACAATTCTTTTATAAGCAAAATCCGATCCCGCATTTTTCTAATTCCTACCCTCTGACGAGAAGGAAAGTATTTCTTCGAAACTCCGCGGATTAAGGACTATCCACTTATTAAGTGTTTCCTTTTCAGATTAAATACGTTTTTAACTCTTTTTCAAAGTGTATATGTTTTATTAACTGTTTGCTCTTATATATATATATATATATATATATATATAACTACTTAATTTACTCACATAAAATTAATCTACGAAAGTATAGATTTAGACATAAACTTTAAGCATTTACTTCAAAAGTACTCAATACGTAGGTCGAGCTAGTTAGTTATGCGCATAAGCCTGAAGAGTCCTAGAGTGGATGAAACGCGGAATATTCAGTGTAGCTTAATCGCCATATATATTTTATAAATTACTATATATATATATATATATATATATATATATATATATATATATATATATAGTAATTTATGAAATATATATGGCGATATGTAGCTTAATCGCCATATATATTTTATAAATTACTATATATATATATATATATATATATATATATATATATATATATATAGTAATTTAAAAAATATATATGGCGATTAAGCTACACTGAATATTCGGCGTTTCATCCATTCTAGGATTCGTCAGGCTAATGCATATATGTATATATATATATATATATATATATACATGTATGTATATATATATATTCATCTACATACAGTATTATTTAGCTGTAGCACCGTCCATCAGTGCAAGTAGACTAGTATCTATCCCTAGCAAGGGACTGAACCTACAACCATCTTGTTGATATCGGCAGTTCTAACATCCGGCTCATGGGATTCGTGCCCGCAAACGACTTCATCAAATGCTCATCGTTTTACAGTGCTCGAGCTGCTTGTATATTAATAAACAAACATAGAACGAGCCCCGCATTAGCGCCTGCGGGTGAGATACATTTACCACAGTGTTCTTCCCAAAGAGGGAGAGGCTTCATTAATAAATAAATAAATAAATAAATATACATACATATATATATATATATATATATATATATATATATATATATATATATTAATGATGTGTTATTCTTGCATTGGGATGCCTCTGCAACATATATGCACATATAAAACCAATGCTGTTTGTATAATAAACAGACTATATACCAGGTCTGTCTTGCATTGAGCGCTCTTGTAATGGTCACGTGAGTTTCATTGGATTTACATATAGGAAACCATTCGATAAAACCATTATATGCATGTATATATATAATTATATATATATACATATAAATATATATATATATATATATATATATATATATATATATATATATATATATATATACACACGCTGTACGTTAGGTGGACTGTCTATTCTTAGTTAATCGTCTTCCTAAGTGAAAACCTTGGTTTCACAGAAACATTGAAAACCCATCGCCATAGGTCTAAAATAAATGCGTTCTTTATTAGATGATCTAACACGTTCTTAATTTATTGATAGATCATTAACATGATTCTGTCGTCCTTGCGGATTGAGTTTTTGATGATTCTATAAAATTGAACGCATCTATGAAAAAGTAAACAACCACATGCTTATAAAACAATTCTCTTACAAACGTAATGTATCAATTTGCTCATTTCTTTTATACTACAGTATATTACACACATCTGTCTCCTTCTATATATATATATAAATCAGAAATGGTAATTAGTAAAAACATGGAGAGGGTGCTCAATACTACGATTGTATTGTACTGTAAAGTCTGTTAACACGATTCAGTAATCGAAACATGTGTAAATAAGCAGGAAACCGGTAATTATATATATATATATATATATATATATATATATATATATATATAAAGTAAAATACGCAAAAAGTGCTCTTGAAAGTCAAATTACAACATAATATTAGGAAAATAAAAAAAATATTTAACTTGTTGGAAATTTATCACAAATATATAAAATCTCCTCACTAACCTGATGTACTTACAATAACCCTTATCCCTGAGTGGCTTCCGGGCCTTGATAAGTGGTGATCACTGTGTAAAAAATATATATATATATTTCAGAGGTATAGTCCATCGTCAGTGCGTTATTTCGTTTCTTTTTTTCCTTTTCTTCTTCCTTGCCATGTTGTAAGGTTGGAGAAAAAAGTCTGTTTGTAAAGAGCCGCGCGTTGTATATAGCGGTTGCAAAATACAACTGATAGATACAAAGAGTCGCGCGTTGTATATAGCGGTTGCAAATTCAACTGATAGATACAACGCGTTGTATCTATCAGTTGTATTTTGCAACCGCTATATACAACGCGCGGCTCTTTACAAACAGACTTTTTTCTCCAACCTTATAACATGGCAAGGGAGAAGAAAATAAGAAACAAAACAACACACTGAAGATGAAGTATACCTCTTAAATATATTTGTGATGAATTTCAAACAAGTAAAATATTTGTTTATTTTCTTAATATTACATAAAAAAAAAATTATTATGTAAAAAAAAAATTCATGTAAAAAAAAAATATATTTTCCTAATATTACGTTGTTATTTGGCTTTCAAGCGCACTTGATGCTTATTTTATTTTATTCAAATTAAAACAACGATATATATGAATCTCATCCTTGACACACACACACAGACATAGACACACACACATACACATATATATATATATGTGTGTGTGTGTGTGTGTGTGTGTGTGTGTGTGTGTGTGTGTGTGTGTGTGTGTGTGTGTGTGTGTGTGTGTGTGTGTACGTGTGTGCGTGTTTGGAGGTACAGAATTTAAAAATGCATTGAAAAATAAGCGGAAATCTTTCAAGAACCCTTTCCGCTATTATCTCATCAGGAGGAATCGATAGCATTGAAATAACATTAATGACGAAAAACAGAGCGATGGGGGATCTTTTATAAATTAAAGGTGCAAAAAGAGGACGATTAAACTAATTATTTAATTAATAAAACGTGTAAAAAGCGATTAAAATTGCCCCGCAAGGGGGAAAATGGGAGATGGTCACAATGGGAGATGGCCGGTACAAAGAAGGTGTACGATTTGCAATAGAGACATATTCTAAAATTTTAAAAAGCTTTTTAGAATCCGCTCAATGAAGTATCTCAAACCACTCTATTTTCTACTGATTGGCAAAACAAGGACCAACTAGATGTTGACAAATAGCGCAGTCCAAAACTGTAGAGGAACCTTGACGCACAGATCCCGCTCTACCCTGTCCAATCTTGGATGAAACGTGCTGGTTTATACGAGTCTTCAAATGCAAGTGAGTCCGCCCGACATAACCAGTATCACACTGGCATTTAAATTGATAAATAATGTTACTATTTTGGATGTAAGACAAGGATCCTTGCAAAAAAAAAGCAGGTCTAGTAGTATATACCAAACGCAAGAAAACAGAGTAAAATAATTAAAAATACATCTAATAATATAATTATGAGTAAACAAGGCATTTTAAAGTGCCATATATATATATATATATATATATATATATGTATATATATATATATATATATATATATATATATATAGTGAGAGAGGGAGAGGGTGAAAGAGATTCCAATAAAGCAATGCCCCAGCGGCATTCCAATTATAGTGTTGAAAAAGCGTCAACCAGAACTTGCCCCCATGCTTACAAAACTGTTTAAGCGTTGCCTTAAGAATAAGTGTTTTCCAACACCCTGGAACACCTCATCAGTATGCCCTGTATTTAAGAATTCAGGTGATAAGTCATCTCCCTCTCAGTACAGACCAATAAGTCTCCTGTGTGTCATGAGTAAATTGCTGGAATCCATATTAAATAGAGAAGTAGTCAACCACCTCAGCAGAAATAACCTTCTTAGTGACACGCAATACGGTTTGCGTTCTGCCAAATCTACAGCAGATGTGTTAACGGTTATATCTTATAGGATTAGTGAATCTCTCGACAAATGCTTCCTTTCCAGGGCAATTGCTCTTGACATATCAAAGGTCTTCGATGTTATGGCATAAGGGCCTACATTATAAGATTTCTAGCCACGGTATAACTGGAAATGTTTTCTCACTTATTAAATCATTTCTCTCTGATAGGCTCATTACAGTAGTGGTTGATGGGCAGAAATCAGAGGCCAATAGTATTAATGCTGTATTTTCTCTGGGGTCCGTCCTGGGCCCAACTC